>NW_015659941.1:1232242-1236493 GCF_001515625.1 Sinocyclocheilus rhinocerous | reverse complement strand
AAATAAATAAATAAAAATAAATCTCAATTTTCCATCAAAAGCGTTTCATGGTTTAACATTTGAATTATATAATTTTTCTTTTATACTCAATTTTATTTTGACAGTCAAATATTACAATAGAGAATTAAGGTCATATTTGACTGTCAAAATAAAATTGAGTATATAAGAAATTATATAATTCAAATGTTTAACCATGAAACGTTTTTGATGGAAAATGGCAGGGTGCCCTTAGTGCTTCTCTTTTGTTAAAAGCACTTCTCATTATCAGTATGGGAAGATGGTTGGTGCATGTTGCGTTCCCAAATGCACATTAAACCGACTCAAACTCAGATGCAGAGACGCTCTGAGACCCTGAAAACACTGGATCATGTGCTGCTCACGCATAAATGAACACAGTGCCTCCACTCGGATTAAGTATTTAATTAGACCGCAGCCTTAATTAGAAAAATCACACTAAGTCCCATTGAGATGTCAGGTTTATTTTGATTAATCGTGCAGCCAAATTGTAAACATTTATAAAACGTCACAAGACTCACCTCTATCCTGACCCATGGAAGAATGTAAAATACCATCCGACTGGACACTCGAGGGTCGAGGGGGCATCTGGTTTCCTAATGGAGGTGCAAACACCAAAGTTAAAATATATATACTGTATATATATATATATATATATATATAACATTTAAATTTAATATATATTTAGAAAGTATATAATAGTATATAATATTAAAAATAAAAAATACCATAGCACATAAAATTACTAAAATGAACTCAAATTCACATGAAAATTACAATTTACAAATTAAAGCTAATTAAAAATATTATTAAATATGATAATGGTATATAAATAATACTAAAACAAAACTTCTACAAAGCAGGTCATTGTAGACTCATCTTGCAAATGCTGCATGTCGTTTTGATGCATGCATATTATCAAGTAATTCCAAAGGAACATCATCAGGTCTCTAGTTCCCATGGAACCTTTTTGTTTTCTAAATATTTATGCGTTGCAGTTCTCTCAGGCATCTATCTCTCTCTTTATCTTAAAATCACACTGATAGAAATGCTGATACCTTCTGGATATAATTGTTCTTCTGGCACGGGTTTGTGTTTTCCAGTGCAGGTCTATTGATGAAAGCTGTTTTTCTTTGACAGTAGTGGAAACACTATTCCTACTTGAGTTTCCCCCCAGAGGTGTGGGACTATATATCATCCAGCACCTAGATAGAGACAATCCATCAAACTGTTAACAACATCATATGACCCGTTTAAAATAAGTTCATAGTGGTCATAGGTGTAAATTTTGCCAATACTGAAATGATACCATACACCACTGAGCATTACACAAATGTGCCAAACTGACAATCGATTGTCTGTCTTTCTACAAACAATTCTTTTACACATAAAGTATATTCAGATCGCAAACACACATCGACCCAATACTCATGAGTACTTTTAAATAGGCTACTCTTTTACTCTTACTCAAGTAGTTTTTTTGGACAAGTACTTTTACTCTACTCGCACTACATTTTTTGGAAGGTAATGGTACTTTTACTTGAGTATATTTTTTCAGTACTCTTTCCACCACTGCATACAGGTAAACAAATCAAATTGTTTGTGTTCAAGTGTTTTATTTTTATTTATTTATTTATTTATTTATTTTTAGTTAATTATTAGACTTTCATCAACTCTAAAACTCCCTGCAGTTTCTTCACAGGTCTTTCATGTCCTTGATAAAAATAAAATATATTTTTTCTTAACACTTTTACATGTTTTCTATATAGAATATATTTTTTATATGAATATGGTCAAAAGTAATCTAAAAGTAATCTATAGTAGTCACAATATATTACCTAAAATGTGTCATTTTAATAGATTACGGTACTAACTACAATTTTCAAACTTATTCTTGCCCTGTACTGACGTATGAACATTTGTTTTGTTTTTGCATGCAATATTGGACATTCAGCCTAGCATATTTATTTCATTACAGTCCTTTGCAGCATTTCACATATTAGAATCAATGCTGTTTTCAGGCAGAGGCAGAATGAAGCGTGTTTTAGTTTGTGGCCTTCAGTGTAAAACAAGGGCTCACCGACCCGCCCGCAACCAAATAATGTCAAAAAGCAATTAATATCTTAATACCACCATCAGCTGCTGTGGGGCCAAAGCCTCTCCACCTCTCTCTGTCTCTCTCGCTCTCTTTATTCCTCCATCAGGCCGTGGTTTCCCTGAGGTCCTGGTGGTCAGATGCGGTTTTCGCGGCAAGAGGACTTGGAGTGTGGGCAGTGCGGTCCTTCTCATTTCTAAAAAAAATAATAATAATAAAGAAAGAATGAGAGAGACTCATCTAATGCAATGCAGCTCTTTCTCAATCCATTACACTAAGGACGGGGTCATTCTGGGTTAACACTAATAGTCTGGCTTGTGGACTCTCATTAGGATGAAATGCATGAAATGCAAAAATGCAGTGCACTATTCTACATATACATTTTTTTCTTGATGTTTCCATCTAATTTTAGTTTTTTAATTGTAAAATTTCAAATTAAGATATGATCAAATGATCCAATGTTTTTTTTTTTTGCATTTAAAATCAAATAGTGAAATGCAACTACACATATAAGCATGCATAGTTATAGCAAAATAACACACACACACACACATATATACACATTTTATAATAATTTTTATAGTAAATGTTTATTTTACTGTATATTTCTTTAAAATTACTTATGTATTAATTAATTATTTTAAATACATTTAATATTTACTAAAAATTGATATTTCAACTTGAACTATAATTATCTGTAAATATTTCATATATAAAACAATTTTATATTGTATATATGATATATATTTATTTAAAAAACTATATTTTTACAATATTTTACTGTCAAATTATACTACATAGTGTAACGTTACAGTAAAATATATTTTATTCTGTAAAATTATGCTACATATATGTATATATGTATATATAGTGTATTGTATAGTATAGTATATAGTATACAGCATGGGCGTTGCTAGGCCACTTTTAGGGGGGCTATAGATGTGTGTTTATCGATAGATTGTTATCATTTCTGCAACTGTACAGTTCTTTGTCATAAATACAGTTTACAAAATATTATGGGGGAGCAATCGGTTCCCCATCTACTGTAAAGTTTCCTCATCACACTACAGCTGTTTCCTCCAGCAAAAATGAAACCACATACTTTATGAAACGATCACGTTGCCATTTTCATTTGAAAATGTAACTTTCAATATAATACATATTACAGTGCATGTGCAAAGAGGTTTGCATACTTGAGCTAAAGAAAGAGGGTTGTACTAGAAAAGCAAACAGTAAAATTTTGTGTTTGTAACTACAGTAAACAGGTGTGTGTGTGAGATCAGGAAGGCTTATTCAGTACTCAAATGTTACCTATCTAAGCAATACAGTGGAATACTGCAATAAGTTTAGTAAACCATCCCTATTAGTCAAACATTTTTTTATATATATATTTATTATTATTTTTTATTATTACCCTCATTGGGGGCTGAGCCCCCCTAAAATGAAAATCATAGAATCGCCCCTGGTATACAGAATGTGCGTCACATGCTAAATAAGCATTTATCAGACTATAAAACTCTGTCCGGAAAAACTATGGAAGACTTTTAGAAGAAAACATATGTCAAACTCTACAGCATGATACAGTGAAAGAGACAAATGCAGTTCTTTGCATGTACAAACCACCAGAAAGACAAGAGAAACTCTGTTTTATACTTTCCTTGCGAACCACAAGTGAATCTGGATGTGAAGCTTCATGGTCCCTCTGCATGTGTTCTTCCTCTTACAATGATCTCTCATTTCTGTGATTCCTGAGAAGAGGAAATGAAAGGAGTGAGACACAGACACAGAGGGTGAGTGTGGTTCTCCTGTGCACCCAGGCCCACACACCTCGCCTGTCTGGGCGGCACAGCGTTTCAACACCACCTCACCTACTAAACCAACAGCCAATTACAGCTGAGTCAGTGTAGACATGCAGACAAACCACCGGCCATGTGCTACTTTTAGCTTTATGTTTCTGTACGATCAGCACAGGCTGGCTCGCTCCACGCGAATTTCAATTACTGATAATTACTTATAGATGTACAAGCTTTTTCCTTGGACAAATACTTTTTGTTGGCTCAGTGGTCATTTGAGGTTACGTAGCCAGGAATATAGACCCTGAAAATTACTTTTTTCCCCATAAAACTATGCTGAAAATTGAA
>NW_015659941.1:1228702-1230223 GCF_001515625.1 Sinocyclocheilus rhinocerous | reverse complement strand
GTGTGTGTGTGAGATCAGGAAGGCTTATTCAGTACTCAAATGTTACCTATCTAAGCAATACAGTGGAATACTGCAATAAGTTTAGTAAACCATCCCTATTAGTCAAACATTTTTTTATATATATATTTATTATTATTTTTTATTATTACCCTCATTGGGGGCTGAGCCCCCCTAAAATGAAAATCATAGAATCGCCCCTGGTATACAGAATGTGCGTCACATGCTAAATAAGCATTTATCAGACTATAAAACTCTGTCCGGAAAAACTATGGAAGACTTTTAGAAGAAAACATATGTCAAACTCTACAGCATGATACAGTGAAAGAGACAAATGCAGTTCTTTGCATGTACAAACCACCAGAAAGACAAGAGAAACTCTGTTTTATACTTTCCTTGCGAACCACAAGTGAATCTGGATGTGAAGCTTCATGGTCCCTCTGCATGTGTTCTTCCTCTTACAATGATCTCTCATTTCTGTGATTCCTGAGAAGAGGAAATGAAAGGAGTGAGACACAGACACAGAGGGTGAGTGTGGTTCTCCTGTGCACCCAGGCCCACACACCTCGCCTGTCTGGGCGGCACAGCGTTTCAACACCACCTCACCTACTAAACCAACAGCCAATTACAGCTGAGTCAGTGTAGACATGCAGACAAACCACCGGCCATGTGCTACTTTTAGCTTTATGTTTCTGTACGATCAGCACAGGCTGGCTCGCTCCACGCGAATTTCAATTACTGATAATTACTTATAGATGTACAAGCTTTTTCCTTGGACAAATACTTTTTGTTGGCTCAGTGGTCATTTGAGGTTACGTAGCCAGGAATATAGAGCCTGAAAATTACTTTTTTCCCCATAAAACTATGCTGAAAATTGAAAAAAAATTAAAAAATAATAAATAAAAACTACAAAAATGTAAAAGATGTAAAATCCTAAAATAAAGACCGGTTGGTTGGGTAACCATAAGCTACTGTATCATACATAGTGAAAATGTAGTATAATTTTACAATAAAATATTATATAAAAATTTTTTTTTAAATAAATTAAATTCTTATATTGTACAAGGAAAATATTTTTAAAATAAAAATTATATATATTTAACATTTACAGATAATTCAAGTTCAAGTTGATTTATTAAAATATATTTATATTTTACAATAAAAAGTGTACCTAAAAAATTGTATTTATGTAATATTTAGAGGGAATTTAGTTCAAGTTGAAATATTAACCTTTTGGTTAAGGTTTAATTCATTTTAATTAATCATTTTAAAAAAATATTTTTTTTTTATTTGAACAGAAAACAAATGCTAAAATAAAGACAGGTTAACTGTAAGTTACTTTACCATATATGATAAAAGGTATTTTTAGCAAAAAAATATTTAATTAAATTGAATTAATATTAACTGTAACTAAGTTACTTTACCATGAAAAGGTATGGTTAGTAAAACAATACATATCATTGTACCATTAAATATTGTAAAAAATAATAATAATTAAATGTATAAAGTGTAAACTAATTTGTA
>NW_015659941.1:1226458-1227950 GCF_001515625.1 Sinocyclocheilus rhinocerous | reverse complement strand
ATATATATACATTATACAGTTAGACAGTTTCAAATATGTTGAAATATAAACATTATTTCAGTGTAATCGGAGACGGGCCGCTGCATGAATGCAAGAAATCATAACATTAATATAGTGGCTGCAGGTACACCTGACAGTTTGAAGCAGCCTAATTTTGAATAGAAAACAAATCTAACAATTTTTTTCCCTCACTTAATGTAAATGATTTAATGCATATTTACTTCACATAAACTGAAGTTGGCAAGCTGATGTGCAGGAGTCTGACGGTGGTGATCAGGCCTGTATCTCTGTTAAACTGCGTTCAGCGCCCATTGATTTCCTCTCCCCCTTGCTGACGGCTCTGATAGGGAGCAGTCATAATTCTCTGCACTCGAGAGATTAAATTCCTGTATCACTGTCAGCTACATTAACTCACTTCCTGGATCTAAACCCTATTAGCGTAGCAGGCCTCGCTAACATTAATAAATCAATGCTCCTGATGGCAGATGAAGATCCGGCGCTACTGTATGCGCTGATGATGAAGGTGATGCGAATAACTCGAGTTATTTCTGATAGCATTACAATTATGAGTTCTATCTGATAGCATTAAAATTCTAAAGACACTTACAAAATGGGTCAGAGCAGCTATCTGCAGATCATTTTACAAAATTATTTTCATTTTTGTAGACCATTATCTGATAAAATGCACTTAAAAAGTTCATGATCAGAAAAACCATGAAAGTTGATCTCATGTTCCTCCTCAAGTGACGAAAATCCTGAAGAAGAGCTGTGAAACCTGGCCTTTTAAAAGAACACTGTTATCATTAACAACACATTAATTATGCTGACCTGCATTTAAAGTTTTATCGCTCTTCTAAGACCAACAATTCTCCTAAAGCTTTTAAACTCCACTTTTGTTGTACAGTATCTTGTATCTAATGAGATGAGATTAAATGAAATGAGAAGAATCTAGAGGAGAAGATATGGGACAATAAATGAAAACAGAAGAGGGAAGAGACAAGACAAGAACTGATGAGATCAGAGAATTGAGAAAAGATGGGAAGAGCTGAGATGAGATGATAAGAGATGAAAACAAGTGAGAAGAGGAAGAAAGGAACAGAAGAAGAGATGTGATGAGATATAAAAGAAAATAAAAAATAAATGAAATAAGAAGAGAAAAGAAGTGCTTCAAATTGGCATAGAGATTTGTATTTTCTTTATATATTTCAGAATATTTATTTAATTAGCTTTTCTAGACCAAGGTGAAAGCAGTGTTATTTCAGTATAATTTATATAATATTATAATGTTTATTAATTTATTTAATTATTTTGAATTAACTTTTATTTTTATATTTTCAGTTTTCATTAAATTTTAGTAATTGTTATATATACAATTATTTTTATTAGTTTTTTTAATAAAACTAATAAAATGTTTTTAGTTTTAATTATTTATTATTATTATTATTTTTTTTATTATTATTATTATTATTATTATTATTATTATTATTATTAT
>NW_015659941.1:1224320-1226342 GCF_001515625.1 Sinocyclocheilus rhinocerous | reverse complement strand
TAATTATTTATTATTATTATTATTATTATTATTATTATTATTATTATTATTATTATTGTCACCAAGGCAACATTTCACATTTAATGTCATTTTTAATTAAATTTTTAATTTTGCATATTTTTTTTGTTTAAGTTTTTATTTAACATTTACATCTCATTTTATTTCAGCTTTATTTCATTTACTTTTTAAAAATTACTTATTCTAAAGAAGCTTTAGTTTTATTTAACGGTAACAACACTGCACATTTAATTTTCCAGAATGCATTAACTGTTAAAAAAATGTTTTGAACTGCAATTCAGTAAATTCTACTTCCTGTCATTCCAAATCAAATTCCAATTAATTCAGGAGAAGAGAAGAGAAGAGAAGAGAAGAGACATTTTTAGTTCCCCAAGGAACGTTTCAGTGACCAGTTCTCAAAAGAACCATTTTTCTGAGTGTGAGGAACATCTGAATCATCTAAAGAACCTTTTTTCCCCACTATAAATAAGTATAAATAAGGTTCCATGAATGTTAAAGGATCTTCGTGGAACCACAGATGCCAATAAAGAACCTTTACTTTTAACAGAGAAGAGAAGAGAATAGATTGTAATGTACTTTCTACAGCTCTACATCAAACTGAGTAAATCATGACATATTTTCAACCTCAAGAAGCCAAAGAGAAATCAATTCTCATCACCATGATCGCTGATCCTTTAAGTCTCGTCTGATGTTCAGCAACACTCGGCTGGACCTGAGCTCTCTGGCTTCATTACAGCCATTGTTCTCCAGTGTTTCCACTGATACGGACAGTCACAGGGCTTTAGGTTTATTTCTGTTGATTGCACAGTCTTTTTCCACTGGTTTTGTTTTGTAAGAAACCGGTTTGGGTCTTGATTGCGAACGCCATCCTCTAACTGCCAACGGTTCATTTAGCCCGTCTCAGCAACGAGATAGCTGATATGAGGCATTGATTGCCTTTTCTTTTTCACAAACGGGGGAGGTCTGCAGTATGACTCCAGCGTGCTGGTACAAACTTCAGCAGAAATCTTTCCATATGGATCAGTTTGTGTTTAGACAGACGCAGAGAGAGAAATTTGCGGCTTAGCTATTGTCCATAGCCACTAAACGTGTCCATGTGGCGATTCTGCTCAGCGTCAGAGATAAATGTCCTCCAAGCCTGTTGCTCATCCTTCTTCTGTCACTGACAGAAGATCCAGAAAGACCCATTTTTCTGGTGCAGCCTCACCGCAAGATTCTGGAACAAACTCACGGCACATACACAAGAACCTCTGGCACACCAGAGAAGAGAAAGCCTGATCAAAACAGGGATAAAACGCACTTCCACACAGTCTCAAACTCATCTTCTAGGAGATGCATGTGGTGTGAATTTGATCAAAAGCACTGGCTTTTTTCTGTTGGTGAGGGCATACATGTCAGTGATGTGAAAAATACGTTAGAGCTGTTAAATCTCGAGTAAAACAGCTTCTGGAGACGATTACACTGTCGATACGAACCAGCTGCGGCTCTGGCAGAGTTCTGATGAGGGTATGAGATGGTGCCGCTCACACCGGGTATATCAGAAATCAAACCAGAGATGACTGGAGCACAATGAGGAAAATCCTGAAACAATGAAGGAATAATTGTGAAATGATTTCACACATTTATCACACTAGCAAGCTGCCAAAGTGAGACACTCCATCTCTGTCTGGGCTTGTGCTCTTCTTGCCAATTCAGAAACGTTGTTTTGCTGCTCTTCTCATGTTACAGCTCTTTATGATAAGTCTCTTGTTGTAGGATTCTTCATTTCTTTTGAGATTTTGAGACAGTATTTAGGGGAATGTTTACACCTGGTCACTTCATGCGTTTTCATTGTTCAGATAGCTATCGTGGTTTGTAGAGTCGTTGGGTGACAGAGTTGTTGTCAGCTTGTGTAGTTTACATAGAGTCGCGTAGTGTGAACACCACAACGACTTAAAGACAGACAATCAAGTCATGTAGTCTGAACAGCACAGCGATCTGCCGACGTTTAAAGTCGTGCAGTGT
>NW_015659941.1:1218917-1224156 GCF_001515625.1 Sinocyclocheilus rhinocerous | reverse complement strand
GATTTAAAATTGAGACTTTGAAGCAGCACTATTTATGGAACACAGATGACACACAGATTACATCCAAGCAAGTTACTGAACTCTCACTGTATGACGTTACAGAACGTTGTCCGGTCCAGTTCTTTTCACACAGCAGTGTTGTGTTTCTGTTAATCTGCATGTTGACATAAAGATACTCTCGTGCTGCGGTTATTTACTAGCGAATGCATTGTACATTCCGCTTACAGTATATCGATGGAACACGTGGAACATACCAACTATACAAACTGTGTGGGGGGAACCTAAACTGAGTCATAGGCTACTACAACCAGTGCGTCGCTGAAAATGAGTGTGTGAGTTTGTGTACAGAACGCTGTTGTCACTGCTGCAAACTCCCATATTAATAATTATTCAAAAAATATAATTTCCCTGCAGCCAGTGGGTCCCCTCTCCAGTGTAGGCCCCTGGGCTTCAGCCCCTTGAAGCCCGTGCATTAATGCGCCCCTGCTTATATTCATCATTTTATATTCATTGTTTTTAATTTATGTAATTAGCAATGCTTCATGGGATTGTAGTTCTTTCCCTCACTAAATCCATAAATTTTTTCTTTTTGTCCTTTTGTCTTTTGGTCTTTTGCCTGAATTTCAAATACTTTTTTGCTTCTAATAAAAGTTTGTAATGTTGCGATTCACCTTGTTGCTGGTTGGTTAGGTCTTATAACATTTTAACAAAGATTTTTTTTAAATCCCTATGTGAAAAAATGAATGTCAAAAATACCTCCAGAACCAAAACTGCAAAAAAAAAAAGGCACTAATGCACCCTATACAACATACATAATCAATATTTAATGACTGCAATGCTTATTTCTTAGTTGAAATGGAATTAAAGTTTTCAAAAAGGTTAAACGAGATATCCAACCTTCCATCAATCCATCCATCTATCATATGAATGGAGTTTTAGATCAGAGGACTAAAATCAGGGTAGAAAATTGCCTTTTAAAATGTCAAAATTATGACGTTTTTTGATGTAAAAATCCCAATAACATTATAAGAGCATCTCAGGAAACATAAAATAAAAACATCCACCACCACCACAAAAAAAAAAAATCTGTAAAAAATATTCTTTAATATCCACCAACATCATTGTGTGAGAATGTGTTGTCTGCTTTGTGTACGTGATCTCTGAAATATTAATGCACAGAGTGTGACGTTTCTGTGGTGTTCTGTAGGGCCTCATATCATAAGCACTCTCTGATCACTTCATTTCCCATTATAGCCTGTCATTTAGTGCGACGCCTGAATGGATAGTTGGATTTATTTTCCCCTGTTGTCCCTGTAGAGATCCTCATAAACACTGACTGAATGCTGTTGGTATATCTACTAATACTTATAAAGAAGAACTGTTGGCAAATTTACACTGACAAATCTCAGTCACGTTAATAATCTAAATAAATTTGCCAAACCCTGTTACTTTAAAAAATGTAACCACACACCCCATCTCTAAAAACTCAACCTATAAAGTCAGGACTGTTATAAATGATGGCTTTGACTAGTAAATTACTGGGAAAGTTAACTTTGTTAATGTATTTCTCTGCATAGCACCATGTATGAATGGTTTATTCTCGCATATATAATAAACAAACAAATAATTTGTCTTAATGTATCAATTCCTGCTGTGTTTCACAAACAAATAATTATTAATTAATTATTAATTAATAATAACTATTAATTAATTAATTAATTAATTAATTATTGAGTGCGTCGCTGAAAATGAGTGTGTGAGTTTGTGTACAGAACGCTGTTGTCACTGCTGCAAACTCCCATATTAATAATTATTCAAAAAATATAATTTCCCTGCAGCCAGTGGGTCCCCTCTCCAGTGTAGGCCCCTGGGCTTCAGCCCCTTGAAGCCCGTGCATTAATGCGCCCCTGCTTATATTCATCATTTTATATTCATTGTTTTTAATTTATGTAATTAGCAATGCTTCATGGGATTGTAGTTCTTTCCCTCACTAAATCCATAAATTTTTTCTTTTTGTCCTTTTGTCTTTTGGTCTTTTGCCTGAATTTCAAATACTTTTTTGCTTCTAATAAAAGTTTGTAATGTTGCGATTCACCTTGTTGCTGGTTGGTTAGGTCTTATAACATTTTAACAAAGATTTTTTCAAAATCCCTATGTGAAAAAATGAATGTCAAAAATATCTCCAGAACCAAAACTGCTAAAAAAAAAAGGGCACTAATGCACCCTATACAGCATACATAATCAGTATTTAATGACTGCAATGCTTATTTCTTAGTTGAAATGGAATTAAAGTTTTCAAAAAGGTTAAACGAGCTTTCCAACCTTCCATCAATCCATCCATCTATCATATAAATGGAGTTTTAGATCAGAGGACTAAAATCAGGGTAGAAAATTGCCTTTTAAAATGTCAAAATTATGACGTTTTTTGATGTAAAAATCCCAATAAAGTCGCTTTGGATAAAAGTGTCTGCTAAATGACTAAATGTAAAAATAAAATAAAATAAAATAAAATATTCTCAATTTCATAAAAAATCGTAATGGCTGCATTTAATAAAATAAAGTAGAATAAATTGTAAAAATATGTAAAACACTTAAATTAGCCTTTTAATTTCCTTTCCATTTTTTTTTTTTTTACTATTTTTTTTCAGACCTTATATATATATATATATATATATATATATACACATAATTTGAAGCATGCCATTATGAAACCTTTCTTAATCAGTTCTCATAAGATTAGGAAAAATGATGAAGTAAACCTGATACTTCAACTAAAAAGAGGCCTAACACTCTTGACACTGGGGTCTCTAAAACTTCAAACAGAAGATGAGGGTCAAAGTCATCAAATGTTTAAATGACAACAGCTATGTTTTAATTATCAGCTGCTGGTGGTTGTGGTGTTTGCACCCACAAACTACAAAAGACGTGCGCTTCATGGGAGAAACGGGGAAAATGAGAGAGGAGGGGCGATGTCTGAGACCCCGAGGTCAAACGGTAGCATCCTTCCACCAAGTCCACATCACTTTAGAAACATTAACTTCACGTCGCACCTGCCTCTTCAGCCAGACGCTCATCTATTTAGACGAGGCCTCATCTATCAAAACGGCTTCAGAGAGAAATATATTGGCACCAGACCCTGCTAATCAATGCCATTACCACTACACCCGTTACGAAACCCGGAGAGGGTCATCTGCGGTGTCACGCGGCGGTCAGACCGCGCTCGGAAAATGAGGCCAGGCTCAAGTTCAAGGTCAGGGGTCAAAGGTCAAGCTTCCAGGGAAATGGGCCCAGCTGTGCAGGGATGTGTGAGTGTACGGGCTGGACGTCAGGTCCGTCTGGACGGGTGACCAGTCACGACCCCTGCCTTTGTGCTTGTATTGTTGAGTGGCGGTTTCCTTATGGTCTTGTGGTCAGACGCAGGGCTCTGCCAAGCTGCTAGAGAAATGAGAGACGCCTTTCGCTTTAAAATAGTGGACAAAGGTCAAAAAGAAGGCAAATGACAGAGTTCACGTCATGGATAAAAGTCTGGTAGCCATATGAGGAGGTCAAGATACTGTACTGATCAGAAGCCTTTTATGATTAATAAACAATTATCATATTACTAAAGTCTCTAGTCGCTATCTATATAAATTGTAGTGCATTTTGCAGTTGATTCTACTCGAGCACCGCCCACTTAGAAAAACTCTGTCTGACTGACAAATTAAGTGACCAATCAAAGCTCATTCCTTTTACATGCCATTCAGGGTCGGGTACATTTTAAATTGAATTGAAAACACTTCTGTATAATTTCCAACGTTTTTTTTTACAAGTTAAAAGCTCGAGGGTTTGAACATTTGAAAGTGAAGAATTCAAAACATAAATCTTAGTATTGTAACTTGTAGTATAAAATTTAATTGTTGTTAGAATTATGAAATATGATCTTTTTAAATGTATAGTACAGTTATAATTTAAACAGTAATATCTTTATTATATTAATATCTTATATCATAATATTATTATATTCGCTCCGTTCCCACGGCTCTCGGCCCCGCCCCTCTCGTCACAACATCTATTAATATTTCAACATTTATCTATTTACTAGCATGTCATGTGACCATTAATCAACATCAGAGAATCACAAACATTATTGAAATATTAACTATTTGGAAATATTAGGATTTTACATCTAAGGGGTTCAGGTAACAACAAATCTGGCAATCTATGCACTGACCTTACAAACTTCAAGTTTATTACCTGGTGAACTTATAAAAAATCTGTGCACTCCCTGAAAACAAAGCCACTCACATTTGCATTGTCTCTCACATCCCATTCCCCGATCAGACTAGAGTAGACCACCGTGATTTGGCAGCGATGTCCCGCATACTGTCCGGTCGTGGGCAGGACTATTGCGAAGAGAAGAAGCTGTTTATACAGGGTGGATAGTAAGTTAAATATTTCCATTCTAAAGTGTTACACTGGGAATATGAGAGCACGCTCCGGTCAGATCCCTGCCAATAACACAAGAGAGGAGAACAAACGGCAGACAATTCTCTCCAGATGTGTATACATGCACTGAGGGAAAGACACTTTCTTCTTTCTTTTGTGAGGAATTATAAAATTATATACGGTTCAGTTTTAGTTCTGGTCTTTAAAAGTTGGGTATTATTCTTGTATTTCAGAAGAGACAGATGAAGGTGAGCAGACAGAGGAGAGACAAAACATTTCACGTTATTAAAATACCATGCAGAGATGTTTTTGACCTTTTTGAGTGCTGAGAGATTCACTTCACTTAATCTAAGTAATCTTACCAACTCTAATTTATTATAATCAAATTTTTCATTCATTTAATTTTTTATTACTTCAATTTTAAAATTAATTCCATTGTAAAGTAAATGCATTTGTGCTGCTTCATATTGTTGATTTGCGAAACAAGGAAGGATCACAAAACTAAGTAAACTTTGTTGAAATAAAAAGTAAGATAAAAAATCATCTAAATATTCACGTTGTTCACTTACCTCATCAAATCATCTCAATCACAATGATCACAAATATATAGTGAATACTTGGGAATACTTGGGATTGCAAACCAGAATAAAAACACAGTGTTTGTAGTACTGTAATATTGACACTCACTAGGTAGTTTGTACTGCATAAGAACGCCTGACTTTTGAACTTTGTGCGCGACCTTTGAGCTTCACAGATACTCACCTGCATGGCCGTACCCAGGCTTTGAAAATTAGTGAGGTCCGGGGGTGTGTGT
>NW_015659941.1:1208524-1218907 GCF_001515625.1 Sinocyclocheilus rhinocerous | reverse complement strand
TACACCAAATACACAAAATAATGTTCTTTTTAGCAACATCATATGACCCCTTTAAGGAATTGTGTTATAATAACCCCTACAAATACAACTCATTATGTACACTATAAACACTTTAAAGGAGACAGACATGTATATGTTTGTGAAAGATGTTTTCTCTGTTTTGTAGGGAAATTTGTGAAAATTTAACTATACTGAATGACATAGCATAGACTTCTTCATGGCTAGTTTTTGTGTATTTCATTTAATTCGGTAACCTACTTGTTCTACAGATCTGTGTGTACTAGTGTTAAATGCTATACTGTTCTTGACAGCGTTGATAAAGTTTATGTCAGATAATATCATGATTTTGCGTTTCCCTTACCGAATGTCGTATCCTGTCAGCAAAAACCAATCCATGGGCTTTTTTGATGTGCCGGCGATGCAGTGTTGCCAGATATTGATACTAAAACAAACAAAAAACAAAAAATACACTGAAATTATTTCCAATCTTTTGCAAATAAGATAAGATAAAGATATCGCTGACTCTAAACTGCAACTTCCTACTTTATTAACTTTCTAAAGTGTTCAATTAAGTGGAAAAGACAAGTCCAAAAACGTTTATAATAGCTGGATCTGGCTGCGCCCGTGCCCTCACTCACAGCTCTCTCAAGCATCGTTCACTCCGCCAGCGTCTTGCAGCGATCATTTTCATACCAGGGGCGCAAATCATTTTTGCAAACTGTCTAAACTGAATTATACATGTCATGCAGGCATTCATATGAAGAGTTTAACAGCAAATTAGTCATTCAAAGAGCAAAGTTTATTTTTGAACATGAAAAATGTACCGAGGTCCAGACCTCGGTGGCCTCATAGCTGGTTACGGGCCTGCTCACCTGCTCTCTCACAGGCTGCTGATGTCAATCAAGACATCTTAAGAGCAAACTGTGATCTGTCACAAGTCATCTTTCCTGTGCTGAGAAGCTTAAATTGACATTTTTGACATATAGATCCAACAATTTTAAGGGAGGTTCCAGATTCAATGCGAGTTAATCACTATAAACAGCATGTGCAAAGTTTGGGGTCAGTTAGATTTTTGAAAAAAGTCTCTTCTGTGCACCAAGGCTGCATTTATTTGTTCAAAAATACAATAAAAACAGCAAAATTGTGAAATATTATTAGAATTTAAAACAACCAGTTTCTATTTTAATACATTTTAAAAAGTAATTTATTCCTGTGATGCAAAGCTGTGT
Source organism: Sinocyclocheilus rhinocerous (assembly GCF_001515625.1). Taxonomy (NCBI): domain Eukaryota; kingdom Metazoa; phylum Chordata; class Actinopteri; order Cypriniformes; family Cyprinidae; genus Sinocyclocheilus; species Sinocyclocheilus rhinocerous. The sequence goes on along the minus strand of NW_015659941.1, from coordinate 1,217,678 downwards.
TTTCAGCATCATTACTCCAGTCTTCAGTGTCACATGATCCTTCAGAAATCATTCTAATATGCCAATTTGCTGCTCAAGAAACATTTCTTATTATTAGCAATTTTGAAACCAGTTGTGCTGCTTAATATTTTTGCAGAAACCGTGATTCATTTGTTTTTTCAGGATTCTTTGCTAAACAGAAAATTTAAAAGAACAGCATTTCTTTGAAATAAAAACTTTTTTTTTGCAAAAATAACAATGTCTTTACTGTCACTTTTGATCAATTTCGTGCACCCTTGCTGAATAAAAGCACTATTTTCTTACTGACCACAAACGTTAGAACAACAGTGTATATCAGAGCATGTTTGCAGTGTTCATAATAGCGGCAGCAGCTACATATATAGCAGAGAGAGAAAAGAAAGAGAAAGCCAGGGAAAATCTGACATGGAAACACCGCAGAGAGACTAAGAGTGATAGAACATGAAGGGGAAGAAGGAACATAAACAGAGAGAAAGACAGAGGGAAAGAGGTAGACCACAGATCTTCTAGTCTGGGCCTCTAATGTCTCCACAAGCCCTGATGCTTTACACCAGTGTAAACGTACTCTGGAAGCACAGCACGTGAGGTTTCTCCACTTCCTAAACACTGAAGGAGAGTTTTTTCATCTTAAAAAACATGTTTTTATCTCCAACTGTACAGAACTAGATGGGTGGGGAAGGAAATAATTACCAGGCTTGGTTTTATTATTTGTGTTATAATGGAAGTCTAAAATTTCACCTTTCTTCCAAACATCTACACCATTATGTAAATGATCTTCAATGGCGGGGTCACCGCTCAGTCTTCCACAGACCACCTTTGTCTCCGTTTTTGGACCCGGCAGGAATTACAAGCTTTCCTTCCCTCTTTTTCACATTCCTTGTCACTTTGGGTTTTCACCTCTCCTTTCCTCTCCACAGACCATTTCTGTCAAAGAAAGAAGCGGTTCACTCTTAGCGACAACATAGAGCCGAATCCAAACCTATAATCTTCTAGAAAGCCTATCATTCAAACCAAAGCTATATCCTCAGAAAACCCTCAAGTCCTTTGCCATACGTTGCCATTCGTAAGTGCAATCCGCCGCCGGATATTGCGGATCTGACTTCCTGTTGACCCTGGTCATGTGACCGTAAGCAGGAAGTCAGTAGTGCTGATGAAGATGCCAGACTGGTTTGGCTGCCTTCGGTTCTTCATAGACTAAGTGCTGCTGCTGCTATTGTTCCTCTCTTCCTGTTGACCCTGGTCATGTGACCGTAAGCAGGAAGTCAGTAGTGCTGATGAAGATGCCAGACTGGTTTGGCTGCCTTCGGTTCTTCATAGACTAAGTGCACTGCTGCTGCTATTGTTCCTCTTGGTCACCACGGTTTGATTGAACAGTGTCCACTAAACACAGTATAATTACAGGATCCGCTCTGGTCAGTCGTGGCACAGATTCACTCAGGCAGTGAGTTTACATAGGAGAGATGCTATTGTTTATTTTTGTGAATATGAAGGACACTGATGCTGTGGCTTGAACTGAAGTTGGAAGTGGAAGCGGTTGTAGTTTTTACTGCAGGTGGAAGTGGATGTGATCTACCTCCTGGTTTATTTTCTGTGTTTTGGAATCAAAACGTCTCCATTTCTGTGCATATATCTGATATTACATAACTGTGTGCATCACTCTTAGCCAGAGGATCATATAAAGCATGGAAATGTGCTGTTAGGTGATTGATAATATGTAGCTTAAGTAGTTGTTAGTTGATGCTAAAGTGGTTGCTAGGCTATTGCCCAATTTCTGGGGCAAAATTTGCTATGCTAATAACGATATGCATAAATAACATAATATACATGGATATTGGCTAAAAAGACAAGGCAATGTTATTTGAACTATTTTAATGCTATTTGGTACTGAATAAAGTATAAGTTGGGCTGTATTTATCATTTACATTTCTCTTGATTTTCTGCAAACGATAGATTTTTGCCGAAAGAGGTATGCTTTTTTATTATAATGTGGTGTTGCTTAATTTTATATCACCAGCAAAATATAACATGGCATATATAACAAATGTTTGATATACACTACCAGCCGGTTTTGTAATGGTTTTGAAAGAAGTCTCATAATGCTTGTCGAGGCTGCATTTATTTGTTCAAAAGTACAGTAAGAACAGTAAAATTGTGAAATATTATTACAAATCAAAATAACAGTTTTCTATTTAAATATATTTTAAAATATAATTTATTCCTGTGCTGTAAAAGCTGATTTTCAGCAGCAGCTATTACTCCAGTCTGTCAAATGATCCTTTAGAAATTGGCACTCGAGACACGTTTCTTTTTATTATCAATGTTGAAAACAGTTTTTGTTTCTTAATTTTTTTTTTGTGGAAACCATGACATTTTTTCATGATGTTTTAATAAACATCATGAAATACATTTCCAAAGAACAACATTTATTTATCTTTTGTAACATTATAAATGTCAAAGGCATCATTGCTGAATAAATGTACAGTTGTAGTGTAAATATCAAGCCCGGTTTCTGTGTGTTCTTATGAAATGCTACAATATTTTGACATGTACTTAACAATTTAAATAGTTATTCTCTGACTTTAAGTAATGCCCTGACTATTTTCCCCTCATTAATTGTCCGTAGAGAATATCCGTACAGACTTCAGCACATCAGAACACACAAGTGAAGTGTTGTACTGTCCTGTAAGCGCTGTTGGTTTCCCGTCTCTTGTGGTCTGGTGCTCAGATCCAGCAGCATATGGACTGTGGAAGAAATCTGGCCTATCAAAGACTTTGTGATAAAGATCTCTGGAAGCTTCAGCTAGTAAACAGCACCATAAAAGTGGCTTTTGGGGTGGAGCGCGAGAGAGAAACTTGAAGCGGTGCCCATCACCAATGAAGCCGCAACTTCTACAACAGCTCTCCCCTCCAGTCTCACTCACTCTTTACTGTTTTTCCTTCCCTTTCATTCCCATTGCACACCAATTTTCAGTCCTTACACTACCGAATTAGAGGTGGGAATCCTTACTGTAAAATAGCGTGTGGATAAATGCCAGTCGTTGTAAGGAAGTCATCCATGATGCCTGAACTAGGCGCAACAGCACTTACATAATGCCATGAAGAAACCTCAAGGCCAGGACATTGAGCGGTTTCATACTGGACTGACAGAAATATACTGGCAGCTTCATGAAGCCAGACTCAATCACGCCCCCTAGTGTTTGCCTGTAAAACACAAACGCTTTTAGATTGCAGTTCTAATCAGATGAAAAATGTGCATGTGATCTATTAATTTGCATATGGATTGGAGTAGCCACCTACAGTGAACTGACAAAACGCTAATCAAGAACCGCTAGCATTTTCTCCAGAAAATGTTCAAATCTAGTTGGATTTGTTTTGACATTCCGCTTTGAATTAAATTCTTTATTTAATTAGATTTTGCAGACTTAAAAGTATATATATATTTTTTTTCTGCTTGTTTGCTCAGATTTAATTCTCTCCCTCAAAATCTAATTCTGAAATGTCACGCAAATTAAACACAGAGCGAAACATATTGTGCCGAAATTAAAGTATTTGTGGAAAGAGTTTTATAGAAATCTCAGGAAGGTTTGATATTTGAGGCCATCTTGCCATAATTAGAGGCTGTTATTGCATCCGCCGCAAATAATACCGGGAACACTTTATTAATTCCTGTCTTTTTCCACTCATCTTTTCTTGTTTAAAGAAGCAATTCGACCTTTCATCATCATACGCATATGTTACATGCAGCATCATGTTATGGTTTGGTGACAATGATGGTGATTTAGACTTTGTAGCATTAAATTATATGAAATAACAAGAGGGAATTGAAATGGAAGATCAAATCTTGGTGTGAAAATACTGCAGATTCAAATTATAAATACAGAAACACATGGACTACGTTTGACCAAGACCCTTGACAAGTTAATTCTTTGAAGCAATCTGATAGAATTTCATTTCTAAAGTATTCAAGTCTCTGTACTTTACATGAATTAGTCATTAATTATTTCATAAAACGTCTTCATTGGCTGCCAGGGCATTAGTAAGCACTAGAAATGCAACTAGCACATTTTAATTTTGAATTCAATATAACTCTAACACACATTCCCACACAGCTTAATAGAAATATGCTCAGTGAATGGAACCAAATGGTAAAATTCATCTTGATTCAATGGCATCACATCAATTTCATTTGATTTAAAAAAGACCATTCTGAGGAAAACTACAAAACAAAAACATACCAAACACGAAAGTGACCATCCAAAAATTACGATCACACATTGCCACGCTGCATGCAATCAATGGAAACATAAATAAAATGCACACATAGTTCTTGTATTGCATTATTATTTCAAAACTCATTTTATCTTAGAAAAATAGTGTTTCCAACACAAATGCAGAGCAGAAGAGAAGGCATCACAGTAATGAGGACACAGTTAGCTCCAATATTTGAGTAAAGGGTTTTACCTTTGGTCAAACTCCGAACCCTTTCTAGATGACTTCAAATGTAGATTTGACTTGTTATGGATCGTTTAGGTAAATACACAAAAATCCCCATTATCATCTTTCCATCACTGTCCTGTGCTTAGACAAAACAACTGATTTATGCATTATTTATAGTATTCCTGACAACAATACAATGCTTTTATACATGTCTTTATGTCTCAAACTTACTGATATTAAATGAATAAACTTTTAAATTCAACATCTTGGTATTATAAGTGTTCATCCTTATCAAGAAAGGCTGGGCAAGAACATTTTAGTTACCTTCAACTGTAAGGCTGTTTCAGTCTCAGGCAATGACCAGACATCATACCTTGTGCATCTGCACTGAAAGACAAAAAAATATATTCATATTTATGACTTAGAGGAGCAGAGTCCCTTAAAAAAATAGTATGTAAAACTCTTCATGTGTAAATAGTCATCTAACAGCATGTCATGCTCAGCAAAGACCAACTCTTTCAGATGTGATGCATTTACTTCAAAAGACTCTAAACTGTACCAGGAACAAATGAAACTCAGCCTGTCAAATTTGCATTATTTCTACAAATTTATGGAGAGGAATCATGCTCTTTTTGTAACTTATTCCATTTGTATTAACAGTCTTGGCCTGATGTACTTCCCTTACATCTGGGTATCTCTGTTTGATGGTACAAGCAATTTCCTTGTTCAGTACTTCCACTGCAATCAATGACATGTTTGTTAATTCACATAATGCCCTCTTCAAGCTGGATGAATGAAAATGAAAAGCAATACTGAGCTGGTGGCTTTTTAAACTGTGGTTTGCTTCAGATCGTGTTGCGTGTTCACAAATTCAAGCAACAATATAGACTTAGCAATGCATTTACTGTATATATTCAGCAAGGACACATTAAATTGATCAAAAGTGACAGTAAAGACATTCATACTGTTACAAAAGATTTCTATAAATGTATCAAGGTTGATATGAAGCATTACAACTGTTCTCAACATTAATAATAACAAAAATGTTTCTTGAACAGCAAATCAACATACTAGAATGATTTCTGAAGGATCATGTGACACTGAAGACTGGGGTAATGATGCTGAAAATTCAGCTTTGATCACAGGGATAAATTACATTTTAATATGTATTCAAATAGAAAACTACCATCCTGCTTTTGTGGGGGTGGGTAGGTGTGCTAAATATTTTTGTTGTTGTTTTGTTTAGTTTTTTCAGTATCTGTACTTTCACTCAAGTAATGGAGTTGAGTACTTTGTCCGCCTCTGGTAAATAGTAATGGCATCTCTTGTCATCACAGCATGCACAACGGATGCGCTTGATTAAAAGCATATCATTTGCTTTTTTCAGCAGAGTCGTTTTCAATTTCCTGTGAATTAAGTTCAGACTAAAATGTGTAAAATAAAGGTGTCACATACACATAGATAGTTATGTATATGTTCAGAAAGCATGACAGAAAGTTCATAGATAAATACGTAAATGTGAGGGGGAAACTTACTGTTAGCGATGTGAAGGGTGTGTTAAGGCCCGTTCACACCAAGGATGATAATTATAAAGAGAACGATAAAGATATAGTTCTAAAAATCATTCTCAATATTAAAGAATAACGATATAATGATAAAGACACAGAGAAACGATATCGCTGGAATCACTTTCAGAACAACTTTTTTCAGCTGATGAACGATAAAAACATTGACAGCCAGCTTGAGAATTTAAAGCAGCAGACGAGCATGTGCTTACAGACAATATGGTCCGCTGGTGTGGACGCTAATATCGTTATCTTTATAGTTATCTTTAAAGTTATCGTTCTTGGTGTGAACGGGGATTTACAGTCAATCAGGAACTCTCCAGCAGCAAGTCAATGGGAATATGAATTGAATAGCATTTATTTTCAAAAATTCTTTCTGTATTAGAAGAAATTTTAAAGGAAAACTCTTGAATCTCAGTTTTTAAAGATGTTGTGCGTGAAGATGAGGGGGAGCGAGAGTTACAGGAACACAGGCATGTTGAGGTTTCAGGTCACCCATACAGAAATAGAGTTGTTTATTTCAGTCGGCAGCTCCGGATTTCTGGTTTGCACGTGTAAATTACATGTCGCCAACATTAAATATTAAACCTAATCAGTGCTTAATTATTGATGCCATTGCTTTTTATACAGGAGTGCCATTGGTACTTGAGACATCCAGCAAAGAGGCTTTCTGCATTACTGTATCTTTGAGGTTAAGGTCTCTGGCCACGATTCCCACTCACTTCTCTTTGGTTTTCTTGATTGATGAACACAGGAAGTCTGTAAAAGAGCGAGAAGGAATGGAGAACTAGATCAGGTTGGGCAGTTATGACTGCTCAGAGGAGCTCACAGGACGACTAAGTGCCTGAGTAAACCACAACTTAGTGTTTGATGAGCATGTGTGTGTTTGCAGAGAGTTCACTCTGGACAGGAATGGAGAACTAGATCAGGTTGGGCAGTTATGACTGCTCAGAGGAGCTCACAGGACGACTAAGTGCCTGAGTAAACCACAACTGAGTGTTTGATGAGTTTGTGTGTGTGTGTGTTAGCAGAGGGTTCACTCTGGACCTGAGCATCTGTAACGATCGCACAGGAGTGGTTGGTGATGGAGAAGATGGTTACCCACGATGCTCTGCAGTGGCTCAGGTGGAGATGTCTACACTGTGTCCTTGCCTGGATCAAGACGATGCTTGATGTTAATCAATAAACTCAAACATTAGCGAGGCAGAAACAGACACAGGTTCAGTCTGAGGTCTGCAAAACTGTTATTTCACTGAAAAACACCAGAAAACAAAGAGCTAAATTGTTCAATTGGTTATTAGTGGTGTTTGCTAAGGCTACAGACATGAATGATACATAAAATGCATTTTTGTGTTATTATATTATATACATAAAAAAAATGTTATTTGGATTATTTGAGTATGTTTCACAAGAAAATATTATTTAAGCCAATCTACTTAAAAATTTCACAATTAGGCCTAATTACTTGTTACTTGCCATTTCTTCATAATTCATTTTGACATTTACAAGCAATTTTATAAGTGAAATGTTTTAAAGTAAATCCAACAACATTTTTTTCTAAACAACTTGACTTACAGTTTTTGCATGGTAGACCTTAAAATGGGATGAAAAAATCCCAGACTTACATTGAAGGAGGGACCTAAGCCGTACCTAAAAACCAGAGTGAGCTTGCAATGCATTCAGTCAGAAAAAAAAGTCCACTACAGACGAATAATAATTACTCACACCTAAGGGATTGCTAGAATTATACACAAAGTGACTGACTGGGTGGAAATTAGTGCAACAGTCAATACAAACTGGCTGCAATGACAGGAAATGGTTGTTTAAAAAAAATGAACAGGAAGTTACTTTGATCAATCAGATGTAATTAAATGTGGTATCAATCAGGAATATGTCCAAATACAAAAGTAAAATGCACTGCGGACATTTCACACTGACTTTTAAAGACCCTGATAAGTCTTCTTAGCAAGTTGAAGTTAAAACAGGCAATTACTGTCTTAGTAATTATGCTAAGTAACACTACTTTTTGTCAATTTTTCATTCACTAAATGCAAAACGGCACATTCAGCTGATAAATTTGCCAAGGCAACTGCAGATTTCTTGTGACAATGTCTTGTCTTCTTGCAAATTTTTGTGACAATAGATTTATAGTTTTTTTTGGTAGATATACAGCTTTATTGGACAGTTAATATGTGAAGTGAACTCTGCTATCTACTTCTTGTCACAGAAGGTGCGTCTTCGCACCATAGAACAACAGAGGGGCGGAATGGGTGGGAACTAAGGAGGAGGCTCAGGAGGAGGACGGACACCCGGGAGGGGGCCGACAGACAGAGACCAGGGAGGCGACGAAGGAGGGAGGAGCCAGGGAAGAGACACGAGGGGCCTGGAGCAGGAGGACCCAAGCAGGACCCAGGCCACAGCCATGATGCCGACCCACGGTGGAGCCGACGGAGGGAGGAGCCATGGAGGAGGAACGGCCACCGACTCCAGTGGGCCAACCAATGGCGGCGGAGCAGGTGGTGTAGGAGCCCGAGACGGAGATGGAGAGCCAACGAGCCAGGGGGATGCCGAGGATCCGGGGGGCCAGGGTGGAGCCGAGGGCTCTGGCGACCAAGGCGGAGGCGGAGATCCGGAGATCCGCGGCGGAGCCGGAGCGACTGAGGACCATGGTGGAGCTGGCGGGAGGAAGGGGAGGAGCCATGGAGGAGGAATGTCCACCGACTCCAGGGGGCCGACCAACGGCGGCGGAGCAGGTGGTGGAGGAGCCCGAGCCAACAAGCCAGGGGGATGCCGAGGATTCGGGGGGGCCAGGGTGGCTCTGGCGACCAAGGCGGAGGCGGAATTCCGGAGATCCGCGGCGTAGCCGGAGCGACTGAGGACCATGGTGGAGCTGGCGGGAGGAAGGAGCCCAACGGAGCCGGTGGGACGGAGCGACGAGGTGCAGCCGGAGGAGCGGAGTCCTGAGGCGATGGCGGGTCGACGCCCTCCCTCTTCGGTTTGCCACTTTCGCCGCGCCATACTAGGCTCACCCTCAGCCGCAGTGCAGAGGGCGGAGCTCCTCTCCGCGCTCACACCATCCGTGGCTTTCTCCCTTGTGGCGAGCATTGTCGCCGGCTCTCGCACCTGGTCTGACG
>NW_015659941.1:1207578-1207958 GCF_001515625.1 Sinocyclocheilus rhinocerous | reverse complement strand
GGGGAGATGGTGGGCTGGGCACTGGGTCTGGAGTGGATCTGACGAGATCATCCACGGGGCAGGATGGCGATCCGTTTCTCGCCAGATTCCACTCCACGAATTCCGCTCGAAGACCATCTTCGGACGACGGTGCTCTGCACGCAGTGTTCAGGCTAGCGTCATAGAACGAGCAGAGTGCGTCGTCCGGGTAGCTGGTAAGTTCGGAGAGGGCCAGAAACAGTCTGGTATGGTCCTCGAGCGAGCGCTCCCCCTGCTCCAGCAGGAGGAAGAGGAATTCGGGGCGAAGGAGGAGATCCATAGAAACAACGGGAACAAAAGAAAACACTGAGGAAAAAACGGAAACAAAAACGGAGGGAACACATGGAGGTAACTGTACATGG
>NW_015659941.1:1206710-1207258 GCF_001515625.1 Sinocyclocheilus rhinocerous | reverse complement strand
AGGCTACGTCCACACGAAGCCAGAGCTTTCCGATCTTTTTTTTCAGCTCGTCTCAAAAAATATCTGCGTCCACACGAAACCAATGTTGTATACATGCCAGACCAGTATGTGGCGCTGTAATTCTGCCACAGAAATACACTAAAAATGGAGAAGAAGACTTGGACTATACGCATAAACCTTGCGCGCGGTATACAAATAAACATGGAACAATACATTTATTAATCGGTGTTAATGTTAGTTAATAAAAAGACAATCATTCAGTGTTTGTTCAATTTATTTATTTTTTGCCGTTACATGACGTAGAGGTGTCTGGCTAGGGGCGAGACGTGGGCTGATGACGTCATCGTTTCAGAAAATATACGGATTCGCTGTCCACACGAAAACGCAAGTGCGCCGTTTTCAGATTTATCCACTCTGGGCCCCTCAAAAAATAAAAAAATACCGGTTTCACTCTCCCAAAACGGCGGATCTGTGTGGACGAAACGCCTATACGATACAAAATGTATGCGTATACAGCTAAACGCGTCTCCGTGTGGACGGGGCCTTAG
>NW_015659941.1:1199745-1206438 GCF_001515625.1 Sinocyclocheilus rhinocerous | reverse complement strand
GGAGAAGAAGACTTGGACTATGCGCATAAACCTTGCGCGCGGTATACAAACGAACATGGAACAATACATTTATTAATCTGTGTTAATGTTAGTTAATAAAAAGACAATCATTCAGTGTTTGTTCAATTTATTTATTTTTTGCCGTTACATGACGTAGAGGTGTCTGGCTAGGGGCGAGACGTGGGCTGATGACGTCATCGTTTCAGAAAATATACGGATTCGCTGTCCACACGAAAACGCAAGTGCACCGTTTTCAGATTTATCCACTCTGGGACCCGGTTTCAAAAAATATCGGTTTCACTCTCCCAAAACGCCGGATCTGTGTGGACAAAACGCCTATACGAGACAAAATTTATGCATACACAGCTAAACGCATGTCCGTGTGGACGGGGCCTTAAACACAAGGCAATCAGGGGAACACAGGTGACATCAATGGAACGTAATCAAACTAAACGAGGACAGGAACTTGACCAAATAAGGCAAAACAGGAACTGAAACATGACAAAACAGGTCCAATCCTGACACTTCTAAAGCAGCAATCATCCTATCAAGCAAAGATATATCATTTTAAAGGGTTGTAGACCTTGACAGCTAAAAACACATGACATGCAAACCTCAAGAGCGGTGAAAATCAACAAATGTAAAAGGCTGAGCAACAAATAACTAACAAACCGCACATCAGTGATTCTATAACAGTAATCACATAATTTGTCCATTCTGCAATGTAGGGGTGTAAACCGGATGTTTCACCACAATATGATCTGACATCAATTCTCTTAAGCAGCAATAAAATATTTGCCAATAGTTCAAAACATACACCGATATGATTATGATTTGATATATATCAATATTACAATATTATGGTCCTAAATCTGAACAATAAATTCATATACCTGATGACAGCTGTCAAACAATTATTCTAGTGTATCTTATATTTAAATTTATTTATTTTTTACACATTACATTAATATATCAGTAGGGTCATTCCGTGTCAACTCAACCAGTGGTCCCAAATTTTTGATTTTGTCAAAAAATTTTCTGAAGAAAGGTAAACATGTATAGTGATGAAAGACAAAATATTAAATATTTACAGAGTAATCGAGCAAGATTAAGGGGGGGGGGTGTCTATAGAAAATTTTCAGCATCATAACATTACTTTACAAAGAGATTGGTAGGTCTGTTAGTAAAATCTGTGGTGACCATTAAAAAATGGGAAAATGCACTTTTCATGTTTTTTCTCCAAAGTTTGCATGCCTGTAACTCAAGAAGTTTTAAAGATATCTTAATGCCCTTTTAGAATTTGGATCTTAACAAACTTTTCTTTTGGCACCTTCATTTTAAAGTTTTTATATGGTTCTATTCCAGCAATATTGGAATCTCAATGTAGCTCCACAAGTAAATTGTTACTTTATTTTGTACACATTTTCAGTGGTCAAAAACCAAATGTGGGTCACTTTGCAGTCAGCTGATTCTTTCTTTTCTGTGACATTTAATATTTTGGCTTTCATCACTAGATGGTTTATCTTCGTTCATAAAAAATATTGACAAAATCAAAAATTTGAGCCGGGGAAGTTTCTGAAAATTGGTTGATTTGACACGAAATGACCCACTAGTCATTTGATTAATGAATCGATTTATATTATATCGACTTGTTGGGACAACATTTTGGTGAACTTCCAATAGTCTAACTTGGGGTTTTTATGTAGTTTCAAGTAATTCACGTTTCTTAGTTTATGTGACTCAAAAGGTCCAATAAACTGGAAAATATGCAGTTGCTTTTTTACAGTCAGTCAATACACTTCTTATCTTATGAAAGGCTCTTTTAATTTTACATTGTAGGACCAAGGGAAAAAAAGTCTTTATGTATTTTATGTATTTTTCATCTCCTTTATCTGTAACATTTGTGGTCGCTCTGACACAAATCTCAGAAGAAGAAAAAATCGGAAACTTCTCCACATTCCTGTTTAGACTGTTGCCTGTTTCTGTGAGGGGAAAAAATGAAGCAAGAAATTTAGGCTGAAAATATCTGAGGTTTCTCCATGTTTCTGAAGCCGCTCAGTGTCTGACCCCCAACACACACAGACAAGAGCCGCATCAGAGAGACACAAATATTAACACAGTTTCTGGTGTGTGTGTGTGTGTCAACCATACCGATTTAGAATCTGGTTATCTGTGTCCATGTGTGAGTGTTAGTCTGTGTCTCACGTCCAGGCAGTGTGGACCACCCATACAGAGAATCTGAGTGGGCCACTATTCACTGCTACAGTCCAGTCTCACCACGGTGGCGCCCCCAAAACCAGTCCTGACACACAACTCACTATGTATGTGTGTGTCTACACTGAGGCCTGAAAAATAACCATTCATGTCTTCCATTTTTAGAGTTTTTTCCCCAGTCTTAGATCTACATCAAAACGCATGTAACACAGAGTGAGCATGTTAATATCAGGAGCATCTGTATATATATAGATTTTGTAGTCATAGACTCACGCATGCTTTGTACTATCGTAAAAAAGGACATTTTATATCTGAGAAACTAATTATTAGGCCTATTGTTTAGCATGTTATAAAAATCTATTTGTGAACAGAGTATTAACAATAAACATGGTCTAAACATTCTTAGACTCCTGGCATTCATCATGTAACAGTGTACACTCATATTACTTTTATATAGGCTATTGTTTTATATTAGGCTATATAGAGCGTGAAAACATCATCACGCCGTAAGAAAGTTAAATACAATGAATTGCCTATCATATTCAAAATGTTTCACTCGATTTCAAACATATAAAATTCATTATAAAATTATGAATATCTTTCAAAGATTTGATGCCACTAACCTGGAAAAGCTGGCAAATCCAGTAATGTATCCTGTGGCAAACTTTGAGTAATGTAACATAGTGCTCTGTAACCTTCATTTACCCCTATGAATGCATCAAAACATACATGAGACATTTGCAGTAACTTCTGAACATTAAAAACACTTTTAAATATGCTTGTGTTGTAAATGAAGTACTTCTTTAAAAGGGTTTTATGCTCTTCTTGTCAAAGTCAGACATCAGTTCAACTTCATTCATTATAACTTGATTATAACTTGATTATTTATACAATGGTTTAAAAAAAATGACTGAATAAATAGAATAGGACAGAATGTTTTAAAGTGACAAAAACCTACAAATACCAAATATGAAAGAATTCATAAAATCCATTGATAATACTAATATTTGTGCTGCTGTTTTCCCTCTAAAATGATGTCACTTCCTGGAGGACTAAGAGGATAGAACATAAAATTGAAAACACACACAAAAACTATAAAATTATTAATATTATTAATTAATTGATGTACATGATATACCATATACCAGTAAACAGAGACATAAGAAAAAGGAAAATATTCAAATACTACAATAGAGATATATAAATAATAATTTCTCACTTGATAAATTCCATGAGTAACAATAACAATTATTTTGCAGAAAAAGACTTTTAATTAAAACAAAAATCATAATCTATTTATTACAATATTTATTAGCCAAGATCGATGAGCATGAAGGTATTCAAAACATAATGCAATCATAAAAGACTACATACCCTACTGTTTTATTTTACTATTGTTATTTTATAGAAGGTGGTTTGAGGCCAGACAAGGTTTTTCTTTCCCATCAGACTCAGTGTGTCAGTTACATGCACACATATACTGAAGTACACAGAGTGGTGTGTTTAATCCCGGATGTTTGTGCTTCTGTGGGTTTTAGTCCTCTGTGAAATAACACTAAGAGTAATGGGCATGCATGTGTGTTTGTGAGTGCAACTTCCTCTTTAGAGCCGGTGACAGAGCAAAATGCTCCATGATGTTCACCAACTCGTGTAGTGCGTGTGTGAGAGCCACTTTGTCGTGCATTACGTCTTCCTGCACATGTGTTTCTGCTGACAGTGATTGGAGTCTTTAGGGTCTGGCAAACGTACAGTCATTCCAGGTTCATAAAACCCCAAACCTGCAAACGTGTGGGGAGAGACCCTAGAGGACCCTTACAGAGTAGCTAGGAGGCCTCCTTTGGTCGGATGTCGACCGGGTGGTCTGACTGCTTGTGGAACCGTGGCTAATAAAGCTAATGTGGGCATGTTTTGATACAACATGCTGGTGACCAGTGACTTATGGATGTCTGTAATTGTGACTTTTTCTCCTACAATTAGGACTTTTTCCCTCACAATTTCTGAGAAAATAAGAGTCAGAATTGCAAAATGTAAACCTGTGAAAAAAGTCAGAATTCTAAGTTTAAATCTCACAATTCGGTTTTTTGTTTCCGCCATGGAATAAAAACGTTTTTCCTCGCAACTGAAAAAAAATTTATACCTCACCTTTCTGAGTTTATATTTCAAAATTCTGAAAAAAGTCAGAACTGCGATGCTAACTCGCAATTCCGAGATATAAATTTGCCATTCTGAGAAGAAAACTCTGAATTGCGAGATGCAAACTCAGAATTGTGAGAAAAAGTCATAATTGTGAGATGAAAAGTTGTTATTACCTTTTTTAATTTTGTTGTACCATGGAAAAAACAAGCTTTTTTTGCAAAGCCTTGTATGCTCAGCATATTAGAATGATCTCTGAAAACCATGTGAAACTTTGCAACACTTTCAAAGTGAAATGCTCAGTGAGTGGCACTAAAAGTACATTCAGGTTTATGGTAAGGATGCAGCGATTAACCGGTTTCACAATTAACCGCGCTTTAAAATGTCACGGTTAATTAATCGTAAAGGCTCCGCTACACCGAGTGTTTCTGTTGCACAGAATGGAACAGTTGCAACTTGAGCAAAACGAAAACAAAGTTACACTAGCGGTGCACCAGCTTAAAATGCCGTGCTTATCAGAGACACGGAGGCTATTACACACACTAGATTAACTATGACAGAGGAACCAAAGAGCGGTCCTTTATTTCCACCAGAGAAATGACTGAATAGTCGATATGTGGGACCATTTTGGGTACACCAAGAATGACCAGGGTGTCATTTAAATATTGCCGTAAAAACTGCTGCTAAATAGCGAATACACGGCTTTAAACTATTTTAATGCACGACGTGAAGGCAAGACTGACGCGAAGCTACGGCTCGTTAGCTCAGTATTCTGCCCACTTCAGATCAGACAGATGAAATAGTGTGGTAAGATCACATTTATTTGAATTAATTAATTATAACATTTAGCTACTTGAATTAATTATTCGATCGAGAGCGAGCGAGAGAGAGAGAAGTGCGTGTGTGTGTGTGTGTGTGTGTGTGTGTGTGAACCTGCGTCAGCGCGTCTCTCTACAAACATGTGAGTTTAGTTACTTATAGTGTGGTAAGATCACATTTATTTGAATTAATTATAACATATAATAGCTACTTTAATTAATTATTCGATCGAGAGAGAGGGAGCGAGAAGTGTGTGTGTGTGAACCTGCGTCAGCGCGTCTCTCTACAAGTGAGTGAGCTTAGCTACTTAAACAGTGATTTTACCCTCTCCTTGATGATGAATATGTAGCAATTCAGTATCTAAGCTATTTTATTAATAAAAGTCATGGGGCAGGGTTCACAACAAGTTTGTGTCCTCCTGAATGTTTGTATGTGCGCGCAGCGCGATCTCCGATCTCACAAACCAAATAGGCTATAGACATGATTTTCTCAGGCCACATGTAAAATCATATGAATTATTATAAAAATTATTAAAATGAACAATAAATAACACTTTATTATCTAAAGAGTGTCCATGTGATTTTATACATTAATAATTTTGTGAAATGAATAAATGCATAATAAACGTCATAATCGTGAAACCGTGATTATTCCTCAGACAATAACCGTACCAACAAAATCTATAATCGTTGCATCCCTAGTTTATGGTAACACTTTATTTTATTAGCCCACTTTAGACACTGTACTAACTATGCAACTACATGGCATCTACTAGTTTCTAGAATATTGACTGTCGCTTAATACACTTTAACACTTTAGTTTGATGAAAACTTTAGGATGACCATGGCACTCTTTCTGTCACAGATCGGCCAGGCTCAACCACCTCCCAATCACAGCGAACACCATCACCTGAGTACTAATCACACGCACCTGTCACAAATCAACAATCACCCTCAGCTCCCATACAAAAGCACACACCTCACATCACTCCAGTGTCCGATCTCGTTCATTCGAAGTGGACTCTCCCTGTATACTCAGCCACTGAGGTGTGTGCTGTCCTCTGTCTCCCTTCCACGATCTCCTGGAGGACCATATACTGAATTACTCTGCTCATCTACCTTAAGGACCATTCCCCTAAGTGCATCTACTCACCTGCCCTATCCATTCGCACCCCTTGCTGAAAATAAACATTATTGTATTTTTCTAACCATCTGTGTGAGTCTCCTTCCGTAGCAGAAGATCGGACCACAACAGGATCAGCAAGATGAGTGCACTCGACCCGTTCCAGGAGATCGTGGATGCCCTCAAACGGATCCTCACTCCTGCCATTGTCACACCACCTGTCACGCCTGTCACCAACGCCGCTTCCTCTTCCACGACAGTACTTACCGGTCCCATGGCCAGACCAGCGCCCTTCTCTGGCTCGGCGGAGGAGTGCAATGGATTTCTGCTGCAATGTTCGCTCGCACTGGAGATGCAGCCACATCTTTACGCTACGGAAAGGGCCAAGATAGCGTTCATCATCTT
>NW_015659941.1:1194434-1199660 GCF_001515625.1 Sinocyclocheilus rhinocerous | reverse complement strand
TCTCGCTGCTGACAGGGCGAGCGCTGCAATGGGCAGAGACCATCTGGTCCCAAGCTGGTACAGTAATTAAATCACTTGATAATTTTATGACACATTTCCGTGAAGTGTTTGGTAAACCCGTAGGCGATACCTCTGTCTGTGACCAGTTATATCAGCTCCGTCAGGGGTCTCTGTCCATAAATGACTACGCCCTGAGATTCAGAACCCTCGCAGCAGCCAGCGGCTGGAATGAGCGCGCACTTCTGACCGCTTACCGGCAAGGACTGGAGCCGGGGGTGCAACTTCAACTCGCAGCCTATGACGACTCCTATGGCTTGGAACGGTTTATACAGCTTTCCATCCGCTGCACAACTCGCATGCAATCATGCATTTCAGCACATCAACCCTCACCATACACTCCACTCCTTCGTCGGCCAGACACCATCCATGCCCCATTCGCCCGCCACGACCTATGGTGAGTGTCATCAAGCCATCAATTGTTAATATGCAACCCCTCACCACTGTTGTAAAACTTACTGCCTCCAGTATCTCCTTTCCAGTACATGCCCTCCTCGACTCTGGCTCAGCCGGGAACTTCATCTACCAACCACGGCCATTCAGACCGCCCATGCTGCTGGAAGCCTTTCACTCCACTCATCCAGATCGCCCTGGACCCCGAGGAAGAGGTAGACCACCACGACGTCGGGGTTGGAATTCCTCTGCTCATCTACCTTAAGGACCATTACCCTAAGTGCGTCTACTCACCTGCCCTATCCATTCGCACCCCTTGCTGAAAATAAACATTATTGTATTTTTCTAACCATCTGTGTGAGTCTCCTTCCGTAACACTTTCAGAGTGATTTTTCTGCTCACATATTATTGAAGCCCAGATTGTGCTGATTACAGTGTAATCGGACTTTAGCCATTCATAAGTTTTTAACATACTGAAAAAAGCACAATGTCAGGGCACTTTACAGCCACTAGTGTTTATTTCAACTGGAAACTACACTGCATTGTATGTATAGGCAAGTTTTTAGAGTTTTGCAAAAACATAGGTAGAGGCGTGTTTTTTCCAATGAGCCTGGGTTGAAAGAAAAGTCTTCTCTCATTCATTGAGCTTTGCTCTCTCCTGAGGATGGTTTACTCTGTGACTGGGCCGCCACCATTCAAGTGTTAAATTCAAACGGCTAATTAGAGGAGATGTGCGGATCAATGAGATGTATTGTAACTGGAATCTGAAATGAATCTGTTTTGGATCAATGTGAAGGAGTGCAGGAAAAACGGGAAGAAATGACAATAAAGGAGAGGAACGTGTATGGGGGGTTGGGAGTTTGACCTTTCCATGAGTAAAAAAAAGAAAATATAGGGTAAACATGTAACATTTTAATTAGATTTAACAAATTTTACCTAAACTTCTGGCTATAGAATGAATTAAATTCATTATCATTTCTTTCATTTTATCATCCATTTAAATGGATTTTTTTGTAATTCATTATGGAATTGCATTTTTTCTGAAGGTTACATTTTTTGCCCAAAATATGGTATCACAAAGAAATAACACAAGAAGTAGCATATACTGTGGTGCTTACCTTTTGGAAAAGCCTTTTCCCTGCAGCACATATATGGGAGTTTTTGCGAAATTGACGCGTTTCCATTAGGCGTATTTTCAATTCGCAATTTCAATTTGCGCAATTTGAAGGGTAATGGAAACGCACCTTATGATGCCTTCATGCCTGTGCAGTCAGTTCACTACATTTTGAAACAGAGAAAATATTCTAATATTATATAAGAACGATTCAAAAAGGCAACATGGAAAACCTGATTGCAAGAGGCCTAATAGCTGCACCATATGCTAGTTATAAGTGTTGCTAATATATTTTTAATGATAGTGAGCCATTTCTTTCTGATTTGCTTGAAATTCCTGTGTTCATATCACTTTGATGTCACATATGAGCCTCATGCACACGCCTGCTTCAGTAGAGTTTGTATGTGTGGTTCTCTCTTTTACTTATAGTTAATAAAATGAGCATATTGAACATGTTAGAGGTCGAGCCCTGTTTTCCTCTAGCCTAAAAAAAGGGTAGTTGACAGACCAAAACATATTTTTTAAATTAAGTGCTAATTATGTGGGTCAGTTCAATATGGCTCTTATTTGAATGAGGAGTTTTGGTTTTCATTTATATGAGTGTAGTAATCTCAGCTCCACTTGAATCCACAGTCAGAAAGACATTAATACTTTTATTCAGCAAGGATGCGTTAAATTCATCAATAGTGACAGTAAATGCACTTCAAATGTTACAAAAGGTTACTATTTCAAATAAATGCTGTTCTTTTGAACCTTCTATTCACCAAAGAATCCTGAAAAATAAAATGTATTACAGTTGGTTTCCACAAAACTATTAACTGTTTTCAACAATGATAATAATAATGTTTCTCGAGCAGCAAATCAGCATATTAGAATAATTTCTGAAGGATCATCTGACCTTGAAACTGGAATAAAGATCCTGAAAATTCAGCTTTGCTTCACAGGAATAAATTACATTTTTAAATATATTAAAACAGAAAACAAACAGCTGTGTTCAGTTGTAATACTATCTCACAACATAACTGTTTTTACTGTGTTTTTTGATCAAATAAATGCGTCCTTGGTGAGCATAACAAATTTCTTCAAAAATCATTTATATATATAGTCATTCACATTTCCTACATCCTGCTCTACAGCCCGGCTCAAATCCAAGCATCAAAACAGCCACTGTAACCTTAATGAACCCAAACATCAAGATGTGGTAGAGTCGCTTTTTCCCCCCTGCATATCCTTTCATGCGTTAGGTTAACCATGATCTCACATCAGGTTTGTTATTGCAGTCTCAGACCAAAGGCAGGCCAGAAATGAATGGCTCGTTTGAGATGTGGTGTGATAGTTTAATTGGCTCAGGCTGAATTGTGTTAGCAGTCATGTAGACCAGAGTGTGGGTATATATAACCAGAGACAATAAATGCCCTTGTTAGGAGCCACCGACCACCCAGCGACCACAGACAGGATCCCTTCAGATATGTGGGCACATCTGATGTTGACATACTCTATATAACAACACAGCTTTGCCATCGATGCACAAGATACGGTTGAGATTATATCGCCACCTGTCGGTTTGGCATGCTCTTGACAGTGCTTCATAGCATGCGTTTGCGTTTTCATGTGGACGGAGATTTTTTTTTAAACGGAAGGAAAAACTCAGTTTATAAAAATACCCGTGTACGTGTGGACATGACCTAAAACTACACAGACACATTCACACTCAAAATGCACACTAACCTTTGCTTCTCTGAAATATTTCTGCATAAATGAATACATATTTGATAAGAAACACAAAGTAAACACACATATTAGAACTGTTACAGTAGGGCTGGGCGATAAATCGATAACGATAATTATCGCGCAATATAAATTTCCTCGATAAACAATAACAAGAGTTCGATAAATGTTCAATATAATGTTTATGGCGCGAGCTAGCTTCTAGCTTCATTAGAGCAGATGCGTTCACTCGCTGATGAGTCTCAGCGCTGTGAGATCCAGTGTGAAACGCTTGAATTCAGCGAGGAACACAAATAACTCTGTTTACAGCCAGATGAAACAGCGCTGACAAACAGCAGAAACACTGTGCGCAACGATACAGTCAGAAGGCTTTTTAATCTACAAATCGCCATCATTTACCATGGATTTACTGTAGTAGCATTAACTGCACCATGGTATTGTGTCAGAAATGTGGGTATTCGTGTCGAATTTTATTATATTATTAATGTAGACATGTATTAAATGTATTGAAGTAGGAGTAATGGAATATAATTACAGTATTTTTTGTGATTAAGCTATAGCATTTATGCATTTATAAATGTAACTTATTTAGACTACTGTTTTTCATAAATACCTACATGCCATATTAAAGTTTTACCATGGTATTGAGGTGCTATATTTGTGGTTTTAACTGTGATTATCATGAGACAAAAAATGTTATAGGCCTATTATTAATATTATCAGGCAACACAAACTTGTACACAAATAACTCTGTTTACACACAGATGAAACAGCGCTGACAAACAGCAGAAACACTGTGCGCAACGATACAGTCAGAAGGCTTTTTAATCTACAAATCGCCATCATTTACCATGGATTTACTGTAGTAGCATTAACTGCACCATGGTATTGTGTCAGAAATGTGGGTATTCGTGTCGAATTTTATTATATTATTAATGTAGACATGTATTAAATGTATTGAAGTAGGAGTAATGGAATATAATTACAGTATTTTTTGTGATTAAGCTATAGCATTTATGCATTTATAAATGTAACTTATTTAGACTACTGTTTTTCATAAATACCTACATGCCATATTAAAGTTTTACCATGGTATTGAGGTGCTATATTTGTGGTTTTAACTGTGATTATCATGAGACAAAAAATGTTATAGGCCTATTATTAATATTATCAGGCAACACAAACTTGTTTCTTGATTTGAAACAATATTACTCATTACTAGAACATGCAGAAGTAAGAAATTATTTTTTTCTATTAAGATATTTATTTTCTTAAAGAAAAATGCCTGAAAAAGTGTGAAGAATTCAAAAACGAAGTGTTTGTCATGTTCTGACCATAAAGAATAGTTTAAAACCACAATTAACCATCTGGTTTTTACAACTTTCACATTGGAGCAAAAATCTGCCTTTAAACTTGAAAGAAATAAAAATGTTACATTTATCGTGATAATTATCGATATCGACTGATATGAAAAAAAAATATCGTGATAATTTTTTGCCCATATCGCCCAGCCCTATGTTACAGTAAATCAGTTCTTCAGAATATCAGCAACACACTATAAATTACTTTTCAAAGTTGTAAATAAAACAAAGTTTACTGGAGTACGTAATACTGTTTGAGTTTTTGTACTTCCGAATTACACTTTAAGCAACTGTATGTAAGTTTACCTTAAAGGGTTAGTTCACCCAAAAATCAAAATTAGCCCATAAATTACTCACCCTCAAGTCATCCTAGGTGTATATGACTTTCTTCTTTCAGACGAATCCAGTCAGAGTTATATAAAAAATTTTTTTGATCTTTCAAGCTGTTTAATGCCACTCAGCGGGTGTTGCATGCATCAGTCCAAAAGAAGTGAAATAAAAAGAGCCCATCCATAAAAAAAAGTGTCTCACACGGCTCCGCAGCGCTGAACTCATACGTCATCCGCCCGGAGC
>NW_015659941.1:1180186-1193516 GCF_001515625.1 Sinocyclocheilus rhinocerous | reverse complement strand
CTCCCGGAGCTGCTTCCGTGTACAACTGTTGGCGCAAGCTACATTAAAGTGATTATTACATTTTGAATATGGATATTTTTCTTACAAAAACGCATCGATTCGCTACAGGAGGACTTTGTTCACCCCCAGATCCGTGTGAGACACTTTTTATTATGGATGGGCGCTTTTTATTTCACTTCTTTTGAACTGATGCACTGCAACACCCGCTGACTGCCATTAAACAGCTTGAAAGGTCAAAGACTATTTTTAATATAACTCCGACTGGATTCGTCTGAAAGAAGAAAGTCATATACACCTTGGATGCCTTGAGGGTGAGTAAATTATGGGCTAATTTTCATTTTTGGGTGAACTAACACTTTAAGATATCAGTTTCAATATCATTTTGATGACACACTGCTTGTTTCTTTCTGTCAGTTAGGTGAACTGGTGCAAAATTTTGCGAAAAGGGCGGACTGCTTTACGGCAGCAACAAACGCACGTGTACAGCTATTCACTGTAATTCACTCACTTAACTCTAGGGGGCTCCAAAGTCGCAGCATTACACAAAACTACATGTACTGTTACTTGTCATTACTTGTCATTTCTTTGGAATTGTTAAATTTACTAGCAATTTCTGAGTGAAAATTGTTTATACATTTTTTTCAATGCAATTCAAGTTCCATGTAAATCAACATAAATAGCATTCAATAATGAATCTTGCACAGTAAGACTAGGAACGTCTATTTACGCTCCAGGATTTTTTGATTGCAAGAACTAACACCAATACCTATGCTTTTTGTGACAGCTTGCAACTTTGTTTTATTTCCATGCATGAGGCATGAACTTGAGGGATAAAGAAAGCAATATCAGCTGATCAATATCTATGAATCCCAGGCCAATCAAATCAATCAGCACACTGGTAATGCTGAACTGATCTTTCACTGTTCTGCAGCGAATTTCATTTGAAAGCCTACAGTCCATTCACTCTACAGCACTCAAAAAATGATTTTCAATTATTGAGGAAAACTTCACTACAAAAATGAAATGCATACAACAATACTAAAACATGTCAATACAAACAAATAATACTGAACATACCTAATTAAATTAAATTCTTGTGTAAAACCTAACATTCTTCAAAATATGTTCTTTTATTTTCCTATGTACCTATGGGGTAGTAAATGCATGACAGAATTTTAATTTTTGAGCGAACTATCCCTTTAAAGTAATGCAAATAAACCTTATAGTTAAATTGCTAGCAATGGCAGATGTAACCATGTCAAATAAATAAATAAATAAAAACTTATTTTACTATAAGTAAACATCATGTAGTCACACATAAGCGCCCCCTCTTATAAATCCCCAACAGAAATGAACATTAAACACTAACATGGCTTTATCTTTACTCAAAAACTCTAAAATAATACTCTCCCAATCCAGTCCAGTGCAAAGTACACAGGGAGCTTGAAATCCATAGCTCAGTTTCAGTGGTCAACAAAAATTTGTATAGTCCAAAAAACACAAACTATTAAGTAAACTTCAGTATTATAAATGAATGTGAAATTGGGTTGCTTTAGCTGATTTTAAAACAGGTAAACTGAACAAACAGCAAAAAAATTCACCCTTGATTTTCATGTAAAGATCATATGAAAATGCTCAGTATTGCAGTCATTCTCATTTAAAGGCTACATAGCATTATCCATTTTCACCTAATGAGAAATGCTGACTTTTTACAGCAAAGCACCAAAACAAATGCAGGAAAATGACACTGAATATGAAGCCATCCTGGCCACAATAATCTACTTCCACAAGTAAGTAAATAGGGTCAATTTTTTACTTTTATAGCATCCGATTTTACTTTTTTTCCAGAAACCAAATTGTAATCCTTCCTTCATTTTTCAGATTCACCGATTGAGGCGATTTACTTCTTCTGTGTAATGAAGATACCGTTTTCAAGCTCTGATTTTGCCCATTAATAATTAACCGCCTTTTAGCGTATGTGTGTGCGTTTGAAGTATACGGTGACGCTGCATGTGGCTGCCTGTCACAGAGCAGAGGATTCTGGCCCATTTTAAGATCCGAGGTGCGGTTGAACCACACGTCGTTCCGTAGACATTTTATCCCGACCACCTGTAGCCCAGCGAGGGGAGCAACAGTAAATCACGTGACCGCTTCCCCGAGACGAAACCCTAATCCCGAGCCTGATCGGGCCGGTTCAGGGATGGAGGGCATGGTGAAACTCGAGGCGACAGCTTCACCAATGAAGAGGCGGAAAAGTGGTCCCTGCGCTCGCCTTGTTGTGTCAGCACGGCCCCATTAATGTCACTTTAGTGCCAGCGGCCCCTCCCGCCGCACGTGCTGTAAGTGTGTGTGAGCGAGAGGACAGGAGCGGGAATGCGGGGTGTGTTCCGGCCCCTGCGGATACTCTACACCCTCTTCACGCCTGACGGGCTGTCAGAGGTTATTAGTGTGACCCGGCGGCCATCCTCGGGGAGAATACGAGATCTCGCTGATGCGCTCGGATCTGATCCGCGCTGGAGGAAGCAGGTGAATAACATGGGCATGAATGCATGCTTCACCTGCTTATTTACACAAACATATATTTATATTTCATTAGCTCTGTAACCAAAAACTACAAGATGCATGCATGCATGTAAATGCATCACAGGACCCAAAGCCCAGAATGCATTGCACCACACTCCCAGAATGCACTGCGAGTGAAAAAGAGAGAAATTTCAATTGTGCATACTATTCAAAAGTTTTCAATAAATTAATACTTTTATCCAGCAAGGATCCATTATATGGATCAATAGTGACAGTAAAGATCTTTACTAGTAAAGAAGTTAAAAATCTAAAGACATTAACAATGTTTGAAAAGATTTCTATTTCAAATAAATGCTGTTCTTTTTAACTTTCTGTTTATCAAAGAATATACAGGTGCATCTCAATAAATTAGAATGTCGTGGAAAAGTTGATTTATTTCAGTAATTCAACTCAAATTGTGAAACTCGTGTATTAAATAAATTCAATGCACACAGACTGAAGTAGTTTAAGTCTTTGGTTCTTTTAATTGTGATGATTTTGGCTCACATTTAACAAAAACCCACCAACAAATTAGAATATGGTGACATGACAATCAGCTAATCAACTCAAAACACCTACAAAGGTTTCCTGAGCCTTCAAAATGGTATCTCAGTTTGGTTCACTAGGCTACACAATCACAAAGACTTAAACTACTTCAGTCTGTGTGCATTGAATTTATTTAATACACGAGTTTCACAATTTGAGTTGAATTACTGAAATAAATGAACTTTTCCACGACATTCTAATTTACTGAGATGCACCTGTATATATATATGACTGTTTCCACAAAAATATGAAGCATCACAACTGTTTTTAACATTGATAATAATAATAAATGTTTCTTGAGCAGAAAATCTGCATATACGAATTATTTCAGAAGGTTAATGTGACTGAAGACTTGATGTATCTTGATGGCTGCTGAAAATTCAGCTTTGCATCACAGGACTAATTTACATTTTAAATTGCTATAGAAAACACTTGTTTTAAATTGCAAAAACATTTCATAATAGTGTTTTTACTGTATTTTTCAATAAATAAATGCAGCCCTGGTGAGCATAAAAGAGACTTCTTTCAAAAACATAAAAAATAATTCAAAACTATATTTTGAATTAGAATTTAAAAGGTGAATCAAATTATAAACTGACTGTTACATTACAAATAATAATTAAATAAAATGTTTTTTTTTTTTAAATGAGGATACTTTTATATGATAAACTACTGTGTTCAATCACAACTAGATGTCTAATCTAGTTCTTGAAGCAAAACCAGTTGAGAACAACCGCTTAACAAAAAAAAGCATGATTTTCAGATGTGATTTTTATGTGGTTTTGGGTCTCTCAATATGTTCCCAAAGTGATAAAGTCCCAGATGTGCAAATTTCAAGCCGCAAAACCATTTTCGCAAAACACATGAATTTACCATGCTCCCACATGTGCTCATATATGACTAACATGTGTTCACATGTATAATTCATGTGCATTTTTCATAAGGGTCTACCACACAAAATATACACAAACAGCTTTGTGAGAGCAAGACTGACTGTAATTCTTTCTCTCGTTGTGTGAGTTAGGCTGGCAGGCCTGTGTGTTGTTGATGTGTGGCCTGGTCAGATGGTCTACCGAGTGCCCACATTTGCCACAGATCTATACCCTCTGTCCCAGTGCAGAACTACCCTCACCAGCTGATCTGTGACGCTAACCACCAGTTAAACCCGACTCATCTCATTACTGGGCCAGAATCGCTGGGGTATTTGGGGTCTGGTGAATTACAGTTCTCACAAGCCATTTCGGTTTGTTCTCAACCTCTAACTCAACGATTAATTTTTCCAAACCCCTCCTTTGCATGACGCTAATCTGCGGTGATTGATCTGATTGGTCTCATTTTCATTTCATCATGCCTGTATCAGATTTAAAACTTTGCAGGATGTTTTCATTCACTTAGAGCTGTGTTACACACTGCATGAAAGGTCATTTTCAAAAATCCATAATAGAGGCACTTTAATATTAAACGTCAGCGATTAATTCAGTCTCAACCGCTTACAGACTACATTTAAACTCAACAGATGTTTAAATAGCATCTTTGATTTAAACTTCAGCAGTAAAATGGTAATTGGTAAGATATATTCATTTTTATGCATAATATGAAATCATCTTATTAGTAGATTAGATAATCTTTTAGATAATAGATGATCTCCATTTGCATAATGACTAAAAAAGTGTTCATAAAAGTCTCAACCTAGCATTTTTACATTAAAATGTTTTAGAAAAAAATACATGTACACATTGTGAAATATTAAAATTTTAATTTATATATATATATATTTTTTTTTTTTGTTGTTGTTGTTTTTTTGTTTTTTATGCAATTTTAATATATTTTAAAAATGTAATTTATTCCTGTAATGGCAAAGCTGAATTTTCTCCAATCTTTAGTGTCACATGATCCTCCAGAAATCATTCTAATATGCTGATTTGCTGCTCAAGAAACATTTCTTATTATTATCAATAATGAAAACAGTTGTGCTGCTTAATATTTTGTAGAAACCTTGATTTCTGAAATTTTCTGTAACATTATGAATGTCTTTACTGTCACCTTTGATTAATTTAATGTGTCCTTCCTGAATAAAAGTATTAATTTCTTTAAAAAAAAAAAAAATCTTACTGACTGAAATGATTTTAAATCATTCTTGTGTTCATTAAGTGAAAACAGTGTGAAAAGTTAAGAGTTTTACTGTATTTTAGTTAAATTAAACATTCTGAATCTAATTGGAAGCACTGACTACTTGAAATAGTGGTTCCTAAGAAAATTCAAGAAAGTTCAAAGCAAACAAATAAATACTGAGAAACTGGATATTATCAAACAGCTGAAAAATTAGATAATTAATTTTTTCCCCTGCCAAAATTTACAGCAATGCCATTACGTCAGATTTTCACTATAAAAACACATCTACTAACAGTCACACATTTACACTTATCTATTCATCAGATAAAGTACACTCACATGCAACACAGACACAGTTATTCTTGAATACAAAACACTGGAGGACACGCAAAGCCCTTTGAGTCTCTCTGCCTCCCTCAGTGCATCAATAAATAAAGCAAACAGCATTAAGTATAACTTGAACTATATGAATGAGGCTCTAATTTAATAGCAATAGTATTAGTGTTTTAAGGTTTGGCCATTTAGGTGAAACTCTAAGCCGATGTGGGAGTAATTTGGCCATAAGGAAATTGATTCTGACCATCAGGCAGTTTCTCATGTTCAAACAGAGGCTGCAGTTAAACAGGATCATTGCTGTTAAACACATTACCCAGGTATCCCCTCTGCTCACAGCCAATGATTATATGTCCACGCTGAGGGATTGAAATTCTGTGCAAATATAAAAATGATCACGGAGCATGACTGGAAAGGAGAATTAAAGCCATCCATTACGCCGCAGGAGACTGTGACGCAGATGTTTCTTGTGTCAGGGATTATTAATGGATCTACACTGTAACATAAGAGTCCGTCTTGATGTATGTACACACTTGTCAATGGAGACTTACCTGCTGCCTGTTGCTTTGAAGAAATAGAATGAGAAACTGCTACTGACCCATGACCCTAAAAAACACAAACATAGATCTGAGGCAGAAAACACAAGATTTGATTTCTATACAAAAGTAGATGGTTATTTATACTGACAAGCTCCAGAAAGTGGGAGGAACAGACTAAAATTAGACTAAACTTTGACTAAAAAGTCATTATCCACTCATTAGGCATTATCCAATTATTATTTAAAATTATTAATTAAATAACAGAAAACACTATATTGTACATTAGCACTGATAACAAGAAAAAGACACAAAACTAAAATAAAATATGTCAAGTGCCATACAGGGACTTCTGGAAATGTCATTTTACTGTTTCTCACTATAAATTATATGGTAATTCTTGGGTTTTACTTGTAAAAACCATACATTTGACAATATTTTACAGTAAAATGACATGTAATATGATGTACAAACAACAATAACTTTTTATTATTTATAGGGTAACTTGCATATAAACAACTAACAGTTTTTAATTGTAGAATGTTTACAGTTCTGTAAAATTGCTAATATTTTCAGATATTAAATCAATTTCAGAGTTTAAAAGGGACTTCTGGAAATGTCCTTTTACCGTTCTTCACTATAAATTATATGGTAATTCATAGTTTTTACTTGCAATCACCATAAATATGAGAGTATTTTACAGTAAATTTACATATGATGTATAAACATTTATTTATTTTATTTTTTACTGTAACTTGAATAACCAACGAACAGGTTTTTACTGTAGAATTTTTACAGTTTTGTTCTTCAAAAATTACAAACATTTTTAGATATTTAGATATTAAATCTCAGTTGGTGACATGATGACTTTTGGCCTTAAATCTCTTTTAGCGAATAAAGAAAACATAGAATATAGTGCAAGAATCACATGAAAAACTATATTGTTATGAAACTCACAAAGGATCAAGGAAGGGTGCTTTTATCCATTATGCAAGAAAAATCTAAATATCCAATCAGAACAGAGGTCATTTACATACATTTAATGTCTTAATAGTATGGTAACAAAAACAGTCGTTTGAAAACGTTGAAACAGAGGGTGAAAATAGTTGTGTAAAACTCAATTATGACTGTTTTTGGAGCAAAAAGACATTATAAATCAGGGCTGTCCAAACTCGGTCCTGGAGGGCCGGTGTCCTGCAGAGTTTAGCTCCAACTTGCCAGCTAAACTCTGCAGGACACCGGCCCTCCAGGACCGAGTTTGGACAGCCCTGTTCTAAATGGACATCAGGGAAAAAATAAAGCACTTCAAAAGTGTACGATATTGCTTTTGCAGGGCATACATACTCTCTTAATGATGCACAACACACAAACACATTCTCAAATGCATCCTCTCTCTAAAACAGATTGAAACACACCTCATCTTGACTTGCACATCTCCAGGGTTTCTGTGGCCAGCGCTCCCTGCAGTGTGGCTGGCCAACAGGAGGCATTTACCGTACACTCCACCCTTCCCTAAGCACAAACAATCACAAAAGCACTGATGGCAGTAAACAGAACCAAAGCCACAAACCCACTTCCAGCTCCTTCAGTAATGCAGCCGACCACAGTCACAGAAATTCAGAGTGCTCCGGCGTCCCGTGCTGCGTCAGGTACATCTGCAAACATAATTCACTCCACCAGACTACAGGACAGTTGTATTGCTTTTTTTTTGTACCTCGGTTGCGTTCAAAGTTATGTGCCATTTCAGATGTTTCTTCTAAAAGTCTTTTGGAGAAATAACAACAGACACAAGTGAGCAAATTGTTAACATACAGAGCTGTAAAATGAAAATGAAAAACTACCATTTAAAAATCTGGAGTCAGTAAGTTTTTAAAAGAAGCCTCTAATGCTCACCAAGGTGTCATTTATTTTATCAAAATGCAGTAAAAAACAGAAATATTATTGCAATTTATAATAGCTTCAAACTGTCATTTATTCCTGTGATGCAAAGCTGAATTTTCAGCATCAGTACTCCAGTCTTCAGTGTCACTTGATCCTTCAGAATTCATTCTAATATGCTGATCTGCTGCTCGAGAAACATTTATCATCATTATCAATGTTGAAAACGGTTGTGGCTGTACTTTTTTTTTTTTGTGGAAACTGGGTATATTTTTTCAGGATTCTTTGCTGAATAGAAGGTTCAAAATAACAGCATTTATTTCTAATAGAAACCTTAACATTATACTGTATTGTCTTTGCTGTCACTTTTGATCAATTTAATGCATCCTTGCTGAATAAAGGTATTCATTTATTTTCAAATATCTTACTGACCCCCAACTTTTTGAATGGTAGTGTAATTGTGAACTAGTTTTCTCCTGCTCGTCTTGTTTGTATTTAGGTCTATATTTGTGCAGCTCTGGTACTCACACACTCCACTTAGCCATTTTCTGTACGTCTCTTTTCCGTTCCTCGAGTCATTCATGGGTAACGTTGGCATCGCTACAGAGGGCTGACATTAAAGTGACTGACTGTAATAAGATATAAAGACTGAAATTATTAGTTTTTATTGAAACCGCAGTTACTGGCGCAGTAACGCAGTGCTATTCAACTGTGAACACACAAGGAAAGAGCCAAGACGGCAAGAAATGGCCCTGATTATACTGCACCAATCCACCGCAAATATATAACATCCCTACACAGACCTACAGCTTTGCCAACAAACTGAGAGGTATGAAGATTTCAAATATATAAAGTCAAACCATGCCAAATACAAGGGGGTGGGGTTAGGGGGTCTCAGACCACCAAACATAGTCAAAACAAAAAGTTTGGAGACTTTAATTCTGTGCATTACATTAGGAATTATAGTTATTATAAACTTAGATATGAATAAAATGCATCTACTTCTCTAAGATGCATATGTTTTTTTAGCCAAATTCTAAGGCATATTTGCAGAAGGGACAATCCCATAATGCATTGCAACAAGCAAGTTAGATACAACCATTCTTTAATTCACAAAAAGTACTAATTAAAACAACTAAATCTCATTCAAAATGGATTATTCTTCAGTATCTGTGTGTTTAGTGTTATAGTATGACAATGTTAGCTTAGCCATGTTATACTGATGCAAAAAGACAATTTAAGAAGACATACATAAATTCATACAACACAAAAAAGAACTGATAAAAACAATTAAATCTAATTCAAAATGGTCTGTTTTTCAATATATGTGTGTGCTAAGTGTTAAAGTATCACAGTGATAGCTTAGCAACATGCTATTGTGACAATCCTAATGGGGAAACATGTAATTATAAACATACTTAAATTCATTCAGCACAAAAAAAGTACTAATTAAAACAAATCTAATTCAAAATTGACTATTTTTCAATAGCCTATTTGTGTGTGCTAAGTGTTAGAGTTAGTGTTAGCTTAGCAACATGCTATTGTGACAATGCTAATAGGCAATTTGGGGAAACATGCTAATTATAAACATACTTAAATTCATTCACCACAAAAAAAGTACTAATTAAAACAAATCTAATTCAAAATTGACTTTTTTTCAATAGCCTATTTGTGTGTGCTAAGTGTTAAGAGTTAGTGTTAGCTTAGCAACATGCTATTGTGACAATGCCAATAGGCAATTTGGGGAAACATGCTAATTATAAACATACTTAAATTCATTCACCACAAAAAAAGTACTAATTAATACAAATCTAATTCAAATTGGACTATTTGTCAATATTTGTGTGCTAAGTGTGAGAGAACCACAGTGTTAGCTTAGCAACATGCTAGACAATGCCAATAGACAATCTGGGGGGGGAAATGTATGGTATGGGTGACCATACGTGCCATTTTCCCAGGACGCGTCCTGGCCAGGATTTGTTTTGGCTTTGTTTTCCTGTTTTCATGCTTGCTGAAGGTAATGATCGAAATGTAGTTTGACCAATAACATGCAAGCATTGTACATAATGGACCAATCATGGCGTGTGAGAAGGTGGGATCTACGGTCAAAGCGATGCAATTACGCGTACATATTAGGTGTGTTCGACTTAAAAGCAGTGCGGCTCAGACCGATCAGTGTTTGACATCAAAGTACCTCGAGAGCGTTTCGAAAGCATAACCGTCTGTATGGTACTTTGATGTCATACACCGATCGGTCTGCACACGCAAACAAAGCCAAAACCTAGATATTTTAGGCAATATAGAAATCCTGGCCAGGACGCGTCCTGGGAAAATGGCATGTATGGTCACCCTAGGGAAATGTATACTTAAAGTATTGATAAAACAAATAAATCTAATTCAAAATGCACTGAGAGTAACACAAGTTGCATCCAAAATCGAATACTTCTCTACTATATAGTAAAACAACGTAGCAAGCTATTCTGACAATGCTAATAGTAATAGACATTTTGGGCAAACAGACCGTACCCTAAATATCCAAAATAATTATGTTTTATGATAAAACATAATGATATTGGACATATTATATTTAGTATAGATAAAACCATGCATTCATCAAATGCACAGTATGTTTAGACTTGACAGACAAGCATTTGAATGAATGGAAGTCCCTGTCTCTTCCTGTGTGTTTGTGTGTGGTGTGTGTAGACGGTTTCTCCACCACCTCATTGGCTTTGGGTTTCAAACTCAGTGGCCGCAGCAGTGGTCTGCGCGAGACTCCTTTACCCATCTGGTCTGGAGTGATCTGTAGCTGGGCTCATTGTATCTGGGCAGGAAAATACCACACAAGCCGACAGCGGCCGCAGTCGTCCAGACCTGCACGTGGTCACTGAATTAAAATAACCATGACAGGAGGCCACACATGGATCCTCAGGTGGGTATGAGGTTGGGCCACGGTACAAGGCTCTATATAAACCACAAAAAAAGAAACTGCCTTCTGGATGGTATTGTTTAGCCAATCTGAAGGCTTTGAGATGCTGCTTATTTCAAGAGGAAATTACTTACAGCACGTTTAAAGCTGCATTTAAAGGAACAGTTCACCCAAAAATAACATTTGCTGAAAATTTACTCAACCTCTGGCCATCCAATATGTAGATAAGTTTGTTTCTTGATGAGAACAGATTTAGAGAAATTATGCATTACATCACTTGCTCACCATTGTATCCTCTGCAGTGAATGGGTGCCGTCACAATGAGAGTCCAAACTGCTGATAAAAACAACACAATAATCCACAAATAATCCACACAACTCCAGTCCATCAGTTAATGTCTTGTGAAGTGAAAAGCTGTGTATTTGTAAGAAACAAATCTATCATTAGGATATTTTTTTTATTTTAAATGGTTGCAAATTTTCATTTTTGGGTGAACTATTCCTTTAAGTCACATTCATTTTATGAGGTAAGTTAATTTTATGAGGTAAGGTGAGTTTTTGGATTTCAGATTGCCAGTCTGTCATTTCTATTCCATGTTTCTCTCAACAACATCCATGGAAAGAGACTGTAAATAAAAGGTCATAAGTTTGTTCCTTGTCTAAATTAATCTGTAACGACAGTAAAAAGAAAAAAAAAAGGAGGAAAATACTGGGCAGGGTCTTCTGGATCAGATCACTGTGTTAGTGGATTTGGAAAGCATGCTAGTGCAGTAATTCTGTCACATCAGCACTATTTTGAAGTTTCCTAAAAGCCGTTCCATTATGTGATTCTACTCAATGATCCAATTTTGCAGTTGAAGATCGATTTTCAACAAATTAAAGATCTGTCGATTGTGGTTATCGTTCAGATCATGCCACATTCGGCCAGATTCATAATTCAGGAACATGTTTTTTTACATGTGCATGCATTACATTTTGTCATCAATTCTGGTCAGAGACTCTAGAGCAGTGGTCTCTAACACGGTGCCCGTGGGAACCTGGTAGCCCACATGGAGCCTGTGAGTCCCCCACAGATCATATTCTACAAATAGACTGTAATTAAACTTTAATTTTCTTTTTTTCATTATTCTTATATGAAAGGATGATGGATTTCATACACTCGTTCACATAATATATATAAAATGTTATATTAAAATAGTTTCTACAAAAATATTAAACAGCAAATTGTTTTCAATATTTATAATAATAATAATAATAAAAAAAAAATCTTGAATAACAAATCAGCATATTAGAATGAAGGATCATGTGACACTGAAAACTGGAGTAATGATGCAGAAATTCAGCTTTGCATCACAGGAATAAATTACATTTTAAAATATATTCAAAGAGAAAACAGTTATTTTAAATTGTAGTAATATTTTAATCTTATCTGTATTTTTGTGCATGCAAATGCAGTCTGAAGTACTGATCTAGAAAGAAACAAAATAATCAAAGAAAATGAGTGATATACAGTGTAACCAGAATAGATCTGTACACCCAACATATGACAGCGAGAGAACATGAGCTGATGAGAAACTAGTGTAGATGATCGCTTCTGATGCACCGATCAATAACTGGAATTAATCTTCTGTGAGACTGAATATTAATTACATGCCTCTAAATCAAAGGATCCTGTCAAAGCTCAAAACCCTGTAATTCTGAGCAGGACACACACACAGCACAGGGCAAACACACTCTTAGTATTGGCTGCAGATGAGAGCTGGTTTGGTTAGCAGGTGTGTGTGAGCCAGACAAAACTCTTCTGGCGCCACTCACGCATTTCCAGTGTGTGACTGCCAACCTCCCTCCCACTTCCTCTGCTGTCAATCATCAACCACCACACACTAGTTCATACTCATAAACAGACACACACACATTCTCTGATCCAACAAAAATGCTGTGAGCATGAGTGTGTGTGTGTGTGTGTGTCTGTGTGTGTGTGTGTGTGAGTGTGTGTGTGTGTGTGTGTGTGTGTGTGTGTGTGTGTATAGTCTGTGGAGCTAGCAAGGCCAGGTATGCATCAAATGTAAATAACTTACTTAAAACTATCAGCATTATTTTTTAAATACTTTTCTATTTTCCCTGCTGATCGTGTTGTTAGATATATAGATAGATAAAACGATAGATAGATAGAACAATGGAACAATAGAACGATAGAACAATAGATAGACAGATACTGTAGATAGATAGATAGAATGACAGATAGATAGAACGATAGATAGATAGATAGATAGATAGATAGACAGACAGACAGACAGACAGACAGACAGATAGATAGATAGATAGATAGTTAAATAGGTGTGTGTTAGATAGATAGATAGATAGATAGAACGATCGTATTTATTTATTTTATATATAAAAAAAGTCAATTTGAGTTAAAAAGAGCTTACATTTTA
>NW_015659941.1:1171930-1179114 GCF_001515625.1 Sinocyclocheilus rhinocerous | reverse complement strand
GACAGACAGACAGAACGATAGATAGATAGATAGATAGATAGATCGACAGACAGATAGATAGATAGATAGATAGATAGACAGACAGACAGACAGACAGACAGACAGATAGATAGATAGATCTATTCTGCAGCTTGTGTGTGTGTGTGTCTGTGTGAGTTCGGAAATGTACTCCATCAATCCATGTGTTAAAGGAGAACAGGAAAAAAAGGGATAGAGGATGGAGAAGTTTCTGACCGCAGGCAGCCGTCTGGCTTCCTGCTTAGACACCGTGTTTAAACCATCGCTCCATAAAGAACAGAGGCCTGCAAAGTCCCTGGCTCCCATTGGGCCACAAATCGTCACAGCGACCGGTGGCCAATCTAAAACCACTATGACCGAGAAGGGAAGTGAGATCATACGGCACGACTTGGCACGGGGGCATCCAACTACCCCTCACCACGCACATGCAGGCCTGTTAAACACGGTGGGCGGGACAGAGTCTTTCAGCGAACCACAGAGCTGCTTAATGCGTCCCAGAAAGCCCTCGTATGTAGCCCTTTAAAAACTCCCGTCTCTCTCCGTTACGGCTGCTTACTTACTGCGGTTAAACACTCCCATTTAACTCCAGCAAGCACTGATTCAGCTCTCAGAAGCTTGATTTTCCGTGCCGCTTCATCCTCCTGGTCGGGCTGATTCGGGATGTTTCCACACAGATGAAAGAGCGTCAGCAGAGATGATATAATCGTTTCCAGCCTCTGCTGGAAGGATATCCTATGATCACACACAGACAAAAGAGAGAGAAGGAAGAAAGACATGACAAGTGAGCGTTAAGACAAACAGACGCACGGTTCATTGACACGCTGAGCTCCTCTCTGGCAGCCTGCAGTGAGTTTACTCATTTACATCATCTGTGAAGGTGAACAAAAGTCTTGACTCAAATTTAGAAATATGATGCACAGGCTCAAAGAGTTTGAGGTGGGGTAAAAGGTCAAATTTGTGTCAGTTTGTCTGACAATGATGCTCTTCATAAACAGCAACAGTATGCTACCCGAGACTTGACTATAGTGTGTTCCTGACCTAAATGTGTAATACTCTAAAAGCATAAAAATACGTACACACTGTGTATTGTACACACACACACACACACATATATATATATATATATACAGTGGGTACGGAAAGTATTCAGACCCCCTTAAATTTTTCACTCTTTGTTATATTGCAGCCATTTGCTAAAATCATTTAAGTTAATTTTTGATTTAATGGTACACATATTCTGTATATATATATATATATAAAATCTCTCTCTCTATAGATTTAATGGTACACATATTCATACAGAATTTTTTCTTATCAAAAATAATATATAGAATTATTGTTTTCAAACAGGTTTCCGAAACACTCTTGCCTGAATGAGGCAGACTGTTTTTGTTTGTTTTTTGTTTTTTTAAGAAATTAACACCTTTATTCAACAATGGTGCATTAAATTGATCAAAAGTGACAGTAATGTTTAGAATTTTGCAAAAGATTTCCACAAAATATTAAGCAGCACTGTTTTCAACATTGATAATAACAATAAATGTTTCTTGAGCAGTAAATCAGCATACTAGCTTATCATTTTATATATACATTAGATATATAGATATAGATATGTATGTATTTTTTCTACATTTCACTTCACATTGTACTATATATGTTTGAATGTGTGACAAATAAAATTTGAATTTACACAGAAATATAAGTAAAATAGTTTATTTTAATGTTTTGGATGTTTAATTGATTATAACTGTAAATATTTACATTAAAATTTTAAATAAATGATCTACATTTCTTTCACTTCATCAACCAACTTGGACAATCTCATCTTAATGCTCTATGGGATTACCATTAACAAGGAAGATATACAAATAATACAGATAATACAAACGTCCAGTAATAAAATGCCTGTTGGAAAATCTAGCTACAGCTCGTTCAAGCTGGTTTAGGTGGTTAACCTGGTCGAGCTGGTTGTCAAGCAGATTAATTAGGGGTGGTAGACCATCTTGGGTCAGCAAAAAAAAAACAGCTGGTATGACCTTGCTTTTCAACTGATTTTATTTTATATCTTTTAAAAGTATAATCTGTACCCATAAAAAATTACAAAAGGCCAGTTTGTTTAAGGGGCCCAAGGCGAGATCATAAAAATTGTGTAAAATGGTCATACATAAAACTCTATAAAATAACATCCATAAAAATGCAGCAACAAGATAAAATGGTTTCTTTCTTCTCTAGAAATATTAATGTGTATAACGTTAATTAGAGCAATAGATTCAATGCAAACAAACAAGAATTGGGGCAGAATTGTGGTAAAATAGGATTCAAGTTTAAAATAGTGAAGTCAAGTGTAGTAATGTGAAAATAATTAAGAATCTATCTCTCTATCTATATATATTCGTTTGATCTTATATGCGATTCCTTGAGCTAAATGTTGGATCGATAAGGAGGCCTGTTAGCACACAGCTGTGTGTCCAGAGGCTGTTGGCACGACCTGAGAGCCCACAACGACTTATTGTGTCACAACAGCATTACAGGAAGGTCAAACAGGAAGCAGCACATGTTCACCATTCTGCGAAGAACGTCTTTGCACCATTTGGAGAAGAACATGTGACAATGTGTTGAGTTCACTTATGGGCATTTCTATAATTACAGGCACTTAGAAATCTTGCTAAATTATTTTTTTGCTATTTTATCTTGATTAAACTATTTAACAGTCATATTTAACAAAATATTTTAAAATGTTAATATCCTGAAATAAAGGTCTCTTTATGGCCTTAATCAACCTTCAAAGTTTTAAAGTGCATCAACAAAAATAACTATTATTTTCAAATACAAATACACTTTTTCCCAGCAAGGATGCATGAAATTGATCAAAAATGACAGTAAAGATATTTATAATGTTACAAAAGATAAATGTTTCTTGAGCAGCAAATCAGAATATTAAAATGATTTCTGAAAGAGCATGTGACACTGAAGACTGCAGTAATGATGCTGAAATTTCAGCTTTACGTCACAGGAATAAACATTTTCAAATATATTCAAATAGAAAACAGTTATTTTAAAATGCAATAATATTTCACAATATTACTGTTTTTATTGCATTTTCGATTACATAAATGCAGGCTTAATGAGCATAATAGGCTTCTTTGAAAAACATTTTAAAAACTCATACCAACCCCAAACTTCTGAGTAGTAGTGTTCATGATTTTTCAGACCTAGAGAAGTGTTTAGCAGGCCTTTAGCTAAAGTTAGCTCTATATTTGACTAACACGGCCTCTGCTCCCTCTTGTTCTTTGGCTTTTCTGTGTTGAAATCTAAGACAGAGCCTCATGCCTCTTTCGTTAAAGATTAAGGGATCTGAGAATGTAAATATTTCCAGCTGATGAGCCGAGATGAATGAAACAGGCTGAAATCATAGCCCACGGCGATGCCATCAACTGTCCTTATGATAGAAAAACAGCAGTAAACACACACACACACACACACACAGAGAGAGAGAGATGATCAGACATATCAAGTATCAAAAGCTCAGTTTTCTGCATTATTCAAAGACAGTTGCTATTGGTGTTACATGGCGCCCCCTATTGACAAGCACCTTGAGTTTAACTTGTTTTCGGAGTAATTTTTAAGAAAAAAATTTTTTTTTTCACAATTATGAGCAAAATCAGGGTCTAAACATCACAGACTGACCCCATGCCTCAAAACAAAAACAAAGTTCAAGCTGCATAAGTTAAAGTGTTGTAAACGATAATTAAATAAATGCAGTTTATATTCATTTTAATATTAATATTTATTATTCATATTGTACATAATGTATATTATGTATTTATATGGTTACATAATTTATATTTGAAAATACTTTTACATTGTATTTTTTACATTTATGATTTGCAAGATTTGTTTGAAATTAATGTTCATATGATTTGTACATAACAAATACATCATAAACATACATCATTTATTTATCTTATTATATAATTTATATGACATTTATAATGTAATTTACATTGTATTTTTCAAATTTGTGATCTGCATTCATGAAATAAATTTTGTATGATTTGTACATAACTGCATACATAATACATAAACATCATTTATTTGTTTTATATAATTATACTTTTACATTGTATTTTTTCAAATGTATTATTATTATTATTATATAATTTATACTATAGTTACTATATACTGTGTTTTCAATGTAATTCACAATTTACAATATTTTGTAAATTTATCATTTGTATTATTTGTATGAGATGTATTTTTTGTATGATTTGTATGAAATGTATTAATAATAATAGCATAAAATGTATCTAAGTAAACATGCTATCTTCCCAATATTTCTGTTTTTATGTGTTTGTAGGCTTACTGGGGCCTTAATAAGCTTAACACACTTATTTAGGCACACAGAATCGCTGCCTAGAAAGAGAAAGCATCATGTAAATTGACACCTAAACAATCACTTATAAGGTTTTAAGAAAGTTATAAGAAAGTACCGTACTAGGCTGTGTTGCCCAAAAGCATCGTAAACCTAAGTTGATCGTAGCTCCATTAGTGACAATGGTTCTGTGATCAACTTTGGCTTATGATGCTTTTGGGAAAAGCAGCCCTAGGCAGTAGATGCTGATAGCTTATATGTACATTTGTGTCCCTTTTCACGTCTCACTTTGTCTATCTGGCTCTCTAAACATCTAAGCGCATCAATAAAGTCAGAAGATCTGTCAATGTTCCTCTAGGAGACAGAAAGTCGTTGTTACCCACAATGCTCTGGATCTCTTTATGTGTGCTGTAATAGCATTTAATTGGGGATTTAATGAGGATGAGAGCCTGAATACTGATGCTATCAATGAGCAAACATCTCTCTATGGCCTTCTTTTAGAAATACACAGACAAACTGGTCTTTCATATTAACCTTGACAGCGGAAATATCCCATGTGACAAGGTTGGTGGCACTGCACATATATAACGCCTAGTGTTCAAAAACAAAAGCGTTTTGGAGTTACTCATTTTATAGGCATAATTATGAGAATATTTATCATCCTGTTGTGCTCATGAGAGCCCCTGAGATACAAGTGATGATAGCTTACTTCCAAAGCATAAAATCAGTCCTGAGAATTATGTCTGATCAGATGAGTTGCGTATGATTATTGGCGCTCAACATGGCCTTGAGTTACCGGACTGCTGACATGAGATGTGCGTGTGATTCGGATTGAACACGGGATCCTGTTGTGTCTTGATATGAAGACTTTTCAGCTTTCTACATGGAAACTTCCACATGGAGATGCTGATTTTTGGCTGTGTTTTCTATAGCAGTTACAACCCAGATGTCAGGCAGCTGAACACACCGGGGCTGGTCTGAGCCGTGATTCAAAATAGAGGATGCATCCATTAATCAAACAACACAATAGTTTATGTAGTTTGCTAATGGAATCCAGCTGAATGACCTCTTACTATTAAGAAAACCTGTTCTGCCAGGAGCTTACTATTCTCTCAATACTGTCAATATACACAGCAGGCCACACACACAATCTTTTTGAATACAGTAAGTGAAACAGCAGGCATTATTGCACTGTACATGTTTCAAGCATGACCTCATGTGAGTGCCACCCATTTATTTGGCCTTATTTTATTTCACTTTTGGGCAAATATGTCATCTGGCAGCCTGACCAAATCAAGGAAATGTAGAATACCTAGAGAAAACTATCTGATGCTGTTCCTTCCTGGATGTAAATGACTTGAAATATTCCAGAATTTTTTGACTCAGACACCTGAGCTGTACATGTCATGTGCCTAATGAATCTGAAGGTTAGCTAGTTAGCTAGTTAGCATGGCTCAGTTAGCCTCTGCTGGTAAATGCTGGAACTACACCACATGATTGCAAAGAGATTCTGTCTCCATTGGCTGCCAAATTATTTATTGATTAATAGATACAAATATAATGAAATAAAAATGCACAATTAAGAGTGGTTACATATCTACTATAATATAATAAAAAATTATCACTATATATATTCACACACATATACTAGTTACTTTTTTAGGGAGTAACACAATATTGTAATGCATTACTTTTAAAAGTAACTTTCCCCAACACTATATATATATATTGTATAACCACTCTTCATACAGTTAGTAAACAGCAGGCATTATTGCGCTGTATATATATATATATGTGTGATTGTGTATTTTTGTTTTATTATTTCATTTTTATTTATTCTTATTGTTATATATTTGTATATGTATATATTATAGATATAACGTTATTTTTTAATTCTCATCAAATTTGATCTATTTTTAATATTCATATAGATTTCCAGAAAATATTTACTATATAAGTTTTTACTAAATGAAATTGTAATGGCAAATATAAAATATCATAAAAAGCGCTCTCTAGCTGTTAGGTCTTGTGTGTTTGAGGGTGGTTTGGTTTTTGTTCCATCTGGATTGTAGAACAAGCACATCAGTTCATTAGTGTGGCTTCTGATCTAGAGGCTGCTTTAATCTGAAACTGTAAACTCTGGTTAATTACATCCTCTTAAAGAGAACTTAATTATACACAATCAGACCAGAGGAGCAGCGGAGGTCATGTTAGTGACACATAGCAGATGAGGTGAGAGCCATTGTGTTTGAACCACTGCAACTTCATTCACCATGTCAGCAAGAATTAATATATCAATATATAAATAAAAAACATATGAGAGTTATTCAAAACTGTGTAACTTTTTTTTATTTTTGTCTTCTTTTTTTTAACTTTTTTTTTAACTTTTTTATTTATCATCATCATTATTATTATTAAAAACAGAAATTATACTATACAAACATTTTTAGGGCAGCCCAGTTCATACCAAGAACGATAACTATAAAGACAACGATATTAGCGTCCACACCAGTGACCTGTTTATTCTAATGCCGAGTTCACACTGCACGATTTTCAAACTCGTCGGATCGCCGTTGTTTTCACACTGCGTGACTATCTGGGGTAGCATTCAGTCGCTGCTGTGTTCACATTGCACGATGGAACGATGACAGGAGGTTACACACTGCATGACTTCACAATAGGAAGAATCGCCGACAGCTCTGTCTGGTCCGCAAACTACGTTCCACAACAAAACACACACGAGAAGTGATAAGGAAATAACGCGAGAACCCGCGTGCGTCAGACCGGAGTTCTC
>NW_015659941.1:1159158-1171896 GCF_001515625.1 Sinocyclocheilus rhinocerous | reverse complement strand
GCATGCCAAATATTTCACGGGCGGAGGCGACGCGACGGCGATTCCCTCAGATCGCGTCTTTGATAATTTACACTGCGTGATTGTCCCTCGCGTGAACGAGCACCGATTTGCCTCCGATTTCGGGCATTTGTCGGCGATTTCTCAAAACCTGTCGGCGAGTGAAAAATCGGGCTAAAATCGTGCAGTGTGAACTCGGCATAAGCGCACGCTCGTCTGCCGCTTTAAATTCTCAAGCTCGTCACAGCAGGATGGATTCTGATTGGCTGTCAATTTTTTATCGTTCATCAGCTGGAAAAAAAATCTTTTGAAAGTGATTCCAAAGATATCGTTTCTCTTTGTCTTTATCGTTATAGTTGTGGTGTGGACTCTGCTATTCTTTAATATTGAGAACGATTTGTAGAACTATATCTTTATCGTTATCTTTATAGCTATCGTCCTTGGTGTGAACGGGCCTTTAAAGAGTATCAACAGAAAATTTCACAAAAAGGAAAAAACGTAGGCCTACACACACACACAAAAGGGCAGACAAGGAAAATAAACGAATAAATTAAATAAATACAATTATATATGTAATTTTATTAATACATATAATAACAAATTGTGTGTATATATAATTTAATAATAAATTGAAAAACAAAGAGTTAATAATATAATTAAACAGAAATATTGATAAGCAGATGAAAGAAAACTAGAACTCATCAATGGAATAATAATTAAAAACTGTTTTTTTTTTATCACATTTTTATTATTGCTAGTTATTATTATATGCTGTCTTATTAATATGGCCAAGCAACTCTTAAGAAAGCGGAACTACATATTAGGTCAGTAGATCTCAGTCGAACTGAAATGCGTGACGTACTTCCTCTTTGAAAGACGCAATGGCGTCTAGCGCAGAGGTAAACAAAAACACCAGTTCAAAATTCTTTAAGAATTAACCTAACATATGTCTTTATTGTTTATATATTATATATTATTTTTGATAAGCGATCTTTAACGTACTCGTGAAATGATCGTTTTAGCGTGTCGGTTTTCAGAACGTTGATCTTATAGTCATAGCGTAAGATGCTGACATTAGTCTCTGTGTGAGTAATGTTGTTGGTTTGCTAAAGATTTCAGTGTACTAATTATGTTCTAGCTATCACTGAAATGACATTATTATGCCTTGTATGCGGTACATTCACTGTGCAGGTTGTTGCTCCCAGCAATGAAGAGGAAACCACAGAGACTCCAGCAGCACAGAAGAGAGAAGAGAAACTCAGAAAGTTCAGAGAGCTTCATTTCAAGAGGGTAACTACGGCAAAGTTTACCTCACATCAGCGGAATCCATGAGCCCAGACT
Source organism: Sinocyclocheilus rhinocerous (assembly GCF_001515625.1). NCBI lineage: Eukaryota > Metazoa > Chordata > Actinopteri > Cypriniformes > Cyprinidae > Sinocyclocheilus > Sinocyclocheilus rhinocerous. The sequence goes on along the minus strand of NW_015659941.1, from coordinate 1,170,558 downwards.
ATTTGTGACCCTGGAGCACAAAAGCCGCTGGGGTATATTTGTAGCAATAGCCAAAAATACATTGTATGGGTCCAAATTATTGATTTTTCTTTTATGCCAAAAATCATTAGGATATTAAGTAAAGATCATGTTCCATGAAAATATTTTGGAAATTTCCCACTGTAAATATATTAAAACTTAATTTTGGATTAGTAATATGCATTGCTAAGAACTTCATTTGGATAACTTTAAAGGCGATTTTCTCAATATTTAGATTTTTTTGCACCCTCAGATTCCAGATTTTCAAATAGTTGTATCTCGGCAAAATATTGTCCTATCCTAACAAATCATACATCAATAGAAAGCTTATGATGTCAATGATAATTGACACTTATGACTGGTTTTGTGCTCCAGGGTCATTTGGATAACTTTAAAGGCGATTTTCTCAATATTTAGATTTTTTTGCACCCTCAGATTCCAGATTTTCAAATAGTTGTATCTCGGCAAAATATTGTCCTATCCTAACAAATCATACATCAATAGAAAGCTTATGATGTCAATGATAATTGACCCTTATGACTGGTTTTGTGCTCCAGGGTTACATTTATTGAAACTAATACCCAGTTTATTAATGCCCTGGTATTAACATCTATCCTAAGCGATGTGATTTGTCCAGATGTCCTGGTTTTGGCTTCGTTTTCATATGGACATGCTCTTTACGGTCCTCATACATTATATGCATTTGTATTTACATTGCTTTCACTGTACTCTGTAGATCGCACTTTCTCACAATCACCACGATTGGTTGCTTATGTACAATGAAGCATGCTATTGGTCAGATTACTCTTAAGTCATTACCTTCAGCAAGAATGAAAACAATAGGAAAACAAAGCCAAAACCCAGACATTTCAGGCGATTTAGAAAACCTGGCCAGGACATATCTGGGGGAAAAAAGAGGATGTATCACAAATGGTACGATGAGATCAGCTTTTCCACCTGGTAGCAACATTCATCTCCTGTGGCCACTTGTGTTTGGATTTTAAGACAAGACCGTACAAGCAAACCATTGTTTTTTTTGTTTTTTTTTATTTATTAAAGGGATTGCCCCTTGAGATGATCCATCTCATTTTCAAGGGGGTCCCTCAACAACATTTGCAGACATTTTTTTTTTTTATTCATACACTGCTCAAATTTGAGATTTTGGGCTATGTTGCTTTACCCTACTCCCCTGTGGTATCTTGCCTTAAGAGGAAGGCATGACACTTGTGGTGAGCCATGTGTTGAATTCTTGACGTACGTCATGTTAAAGGAGCTTTAGTGTAGTTGGTGTAGACTTGAAGCAAACTCTGTGCTGACATTGCAAGCCATTGACACACAGCATAACAGAATCTGCTCTATTAACATGTGTATGAAATGTGATTGCGTTCTGTTGATAGAATGAGGCTCGTAAGCTGAATCATCAGGAGGTGGTGGAGGAGGATAAGAGGCTGAAGCTGCCGTCAAACTGGGAGGCCAAGAAAGCCCGTCTGGAGTATGAACTCATGGTGGACCAAAAGAAGAAGGTACAGTATCAGGTTTTAAGCCTGTCGTTTCTACTCCACCAAACAGAGTTGCAAAAATAATAACACAAACACTACATGCTGTTTGTGAATGGTCACACATAGTGACCAAACTCACAAAGCTGGTTAAGTTTTAATAGTCATGTTTTGTATTAGATTTACATGTTTTCTGATGTTTTAAGATGAAAAAGTTGATAAATTATATGCTCTGTCTCTCTCTGTAAGCACTTTCTGATATTATAGTTATGTCTAACTATTTAAAGAATCTAAATTCTGTCCCCAAAGATCCAAAAGTAGATGTATTTCGATTGTCTGATCATTTCAAGTATCAAAAAACACTCTGAGTTTAACACACATGCAAACCAGTTAAAAAAGTTTTGAATTTTAAATCTGAATAAGTGAATTTCGAATACATTTTGTATAAAATGAGTGTTAATATGTTTACATTTGTTTTTTCTTTTCAGCACATACACAACTGTTCAAATGTTTGGTGTCAGAAGAAGTCAGCTAGAATAACTGTTTTATAATTGAATATATTTTACAATGTAATTTATTCCTGTGATGCAAAGCTGAGTTTTCAGCATTGTTTGTTGTTAAAATAGTTGTGCTGCTTGTATTTTTGGAAATACAAAAATTTTTTTTTCAGGATTCAGGAACAGCATTTATGTGAAATAGCTATTATTTCCAAAATTATAAATGTCTGTCGCTTTTGATCAATTTAGTGCATCTTTGCTGAATAAAAGTATTAATTTTAATTTAAAAATCTTACTGAGCCCAACCCTTTAAACTGTAGTGTATTTGCTGTCATTTGGCCTCTCTGCTCTCTATGTGCCAGTATCGTCCATTAAAAGCCCCGTATCAATCAAGCACTCATTCTGATTATGTGGCGTGTGAGGAGGAGTATGTAAAGCTGTGAATTGTGTTTGTTTGTCAGGAGTGTGCAGAGCAAGGTGAGGACTACGACCGTGTAAAGCTCCTGGAGATCAGCGCTGAAGATGCAGAGAGATGGGAGAGAAAGAAAAAGAAGAAAAACCCAGATCCAGGATTCTCAGGTATGAAATGCTCGTCAGGTTAATGAGGAGCTTCACTGATTGGCTGAGAGTGAGAGGGAATGTGGCTGCCATGTGTGATGCTAAACATGGGAAAATGAAAACATGCAGAGCTTGTGTTTCACGCCTGGTTATCATTGGTTCTGGTAATTATTATCATTTTCCTTCTGCTTCTCCCTGTAAGAGCCCCTTTCCCCTCTCAGACCCCCACAGCTGGATGTGTGTTTGTATTCATCTCTGTGTGTGTGTGTGTGTGTGTGTGTGTGTAGGCTACGCTGAGGCCCAGCTGAGACAGTACCAGAGACTGACGAAGCAGATCAAGCCAGATATGGAGAACTATGAGAGACAGAGAGAGGAGTGGTGAGACTTTATTTATACTCATTCTACTTCAGTCACGCTAGTGGAGCTGGCTGTTTTTAATACAAGACTATGGACTGATAATGGAAACAGCCACTAACAGTAGTTCCTGCCTGAGCAATGACTTTTTATTCTGTCATATGAAGATTTTCTGTCTCATAGTATAAATGGCGATTATAACGTTCCTAGTGAAGATAGATATGCAAAGGGAAAATGAAAATAGAGACCAATTTTTGGTCCCCAGTGGTAATTTTTGAATTTGAGACAATGATGTTTGAACAAGTATTGTGTAAAATAAGCGTTCATTTCATTTCCTAGTTTTTTTTTTTTTTTCTTTTTCTGTTTTCTGTTACAAAGTTTGGGATCTTCAAAATGAAAAAAAATAATCTCTTGTTTACCAAGGCTATATTTCTTTAATCAAAAATACAGTAATATTTAGGGCTGGGCAAAAAAAAATTGATTTTTCGATATATCGTTTTTTAAAATGTGGTCGATTCAATATCGATTCTCAAAGGCCATGAATCGATTTTTTTCAATATTTATTTCCGCAAACATTGAACATAAGATTTACGTTAATCTTATTACTAGTCTAATCCACTAGATGTCACCCCCTTATTTGCCTTGCGCGATGTTACAACGGAGAGTCCGTCATTCATTCATTGCTTAAAATGGCAGATCCAGGGCTCTACAGTGCGACCATTTCAGTCGCAAACTGATCCTGTTTGATCAAGGCATGCGACTGTTCTGACTTGTCCAATTTTTAGCATCAGTTTTTCATCTTGCATCAGAATTCTGTCTATTCATTGTATGCATTTGAAATATAGAGTTGGGTTTTGTTTTATTGTACCCAAGTGTACCTAAAATAAAACGTGTTTAATATACAGGTTTGTGGCTCTTAATTTCCTATTAATTAACCATTTGTAATCTTATGTTCACTGTTCATTTTTTATAAATATAGGATTTGTATTAAATCTATATTCATTCATATAGTCAAATCGAATCGAGAATCGAAATCAAAAATCGAATCGAAATCTAATCGAATTGAGAGCTTGAAAATCGAAATCGAATCGAAACATCTGAATCGATACCCAGCCCTAGTAATATTGTGAAATATTATTGTAATTTTAAAATAACTTAATCTGTCATTTATTCCTGTGAAGCAAAGCTGAATTTTCAGCATCATTACTCCAGTCTTCAGTGTCACATGATCCTTCAGAAATCATTCTATTATGCTGATTTGCTGCTCAAGAAACATTTCTTATCATTATCAATGTTGAAAACAGTTGTGCTGCTTAATATTCTAGTTAAAACTGTAATTTTTTTTTCAGGATTCTTTAATGAATAGAGAGTTCAAAAGAACAGCATTTATTTGAAATTCTTTTGTGACTTTTGATCAAATTAATGCATCCTGGATGAATAAAAGTATTAAAGTTTTAAATGTATTAAATTCTTACTGAACCTAAACTTTTGAACAATAGTGTGCATAAAATAAACACAAAATGTAACAAAATTGATCCATCTATCTGTAAGGCATATAAAGCTTCACACTCCCAAAAAATCTAAACAAATGTTTTTCAAAACTCTTGAACAAGTTTTTGTCAAGCCAACATTATTTCACTTAAACTTTCTTAAATTCACATTAGAACTGGAATTCTGCATCCTGTTTGCGGCCTCAAATTATTATCAATTTTGAAAATATTTGTGGAAAGACCTTGATACTTTTTAAAGGTTCTTTGATAAATAGAAAGTTTAAGCATTCGTTTGAAATAGAAACAACAATAGTAACAAATATTAACAACAAGCTTTTGAGCTTTTAAGATATTTTCTGTGATTGTGTGAAATTGCTGTTGTAGATAACTAGAAAAATAACAAAGGTCTGTAACAGGAAAAACTATTTGCTTCACAAATCAGTGTTTTTATGATTATGATATGAAATAAAGCCTAAATGAAGCGCAAAAGTCCAATTTTATTGCTGTTCTACTTGTGTAATGATAAAGAAATGAAACCCTGATGATTTGCACGTGTCTCTTTTGCTCCTAGTGGAGAAGATTTCCACCCCACCTCCAACAGTCTGATTCACGGCACTCACGTCCCGTCTAAGGAGAGCATCGACCGCATGGTGGACAATGTGGAGAAACAGTAAGAATCTGTGTTTGTGTTCATGGCACGCTGCAGGGAATCTGTTAGATTTCAGATCTTACACACTGCAGAATCACCTGGTGAGCAGATCTAATCGCACACCTCAGCGTTCCTCCATCAGAGTTAATGCAGATCGCGGCTCTTTTGAATGTGATGTTGCAGCCAATTTCAGAGCGCTCTGAGAGCACGGCCTCCTGTGTTTGTTCCTCGCTCCAGATGTGTTTGTGCCGTTGCGTGCCTGTCGCACATGGATGTGTGCGCCGGCGAGGGTTTGTTTATGCGCGAGACGGCATTCTTCTATTTTGGAGGAGCTGCTTTTAGCTTCTGAGAGACATTAGACAGGGCTACGGCTGCCAGATCGTGACGCACAAACACGCTTTGAAGATTTTTGAAGAACCGTCTGTGTGTATGTGGGGGGCATGCGAGTCTCTTTGATGGACTTTGAAAACTGACATTGTCTGTTGAAGCATCAAACTGGGAAATGAATGGCTGAGGAGTACAGCTGGGTGATATAGCTGATGTGAGGATTTTAATGTGCTGCTTTTGGCCATTATGTTTCCTAAAGTTTGTCATTTTAGTATAATTTATCATTTTGATAAATTATTAGAAATAACTTTTATATTTTCAATTTTAGTTTCAGTAATTTTTTTTAGTTTGTCATTTTATTAGCTTTGTTTTTTATTTAAATAAAAATAAATTATATAAATAATAAATATAGCCTTAATCTACTTTATATCGGTCGATAAAATATTTATTTTTTCTTGTGTTCATTTAGTGAAAAACAATTTCCAGGATTATTTTTAACTAGGTTTTACTGTGTTTTATTTCTTGCATTAAACATTCTTTCTTGCATGTGTAATCTCCATAAATGTCTCCTTGTGTGTTTAGGATTGAAAAGCGCTCTAAATACAGTCGCCGCAGGGCCTACAACGATGACGCTGACATCGATTATATCAACGAGAGAAATGCTAAATTCAACAAGAAGGCTGAACGTTTCTACGGCAAATACACTGCAGAGATCAAACAGAACCTGGAGAGAGGAACAGCCGTGTAACTATGGAGACTGTTACTATGGATACCGCCCCCCCCCACCATTCGCCACGCAGTAAGAAATCATGTACAAATATTTTTAAGAAATGCTCCTTTGAGATTCTTCTTCTCTGTAGTGGTCTTGTGAATTATTATAATTTTTTTATTTACAAATTTAATCTTTTTATTTCAGGCAAAAATATTTGCCTGCAGTGTCAATGTTTTACTTTGTAAATTAATTCATTTCCTCAGCAGTTGACTTCATCAACTTCAATAAAAAAAAATTTGATATGAAAAACAGTTGACTTCATGGTGCCTTATGATGTAGTCTAAGCAAGATTATGCCACAGCATTGGTAAATTGTTGATTCTGGTTGGTTAACAGATGTGACTGGAAAGTGTTTTGTTGTTGTTAAATGCAAAATCAAATTTAAAATGAAAAACATTTTTATTTCCAAGATGGTATCGGGACAGCACTCTCATGCATAGTAATGGTCATGTGAAAACATACTGTTTGTGATGAAACAATGCCTCAAAGTTTAACTTATTGGTTACAGTTTTAATCACAGTACTTGGCAGTATACAATATATACTGTATGGTATTTAGTTAGTAGTAATAGTAGACAATAGTTTAGTTTATATAGACAATAACTGCAAGGTTATGAAGTAGTAGACTTGAAGGCATTAGAGTTCAGAGACGTACCATGGGTTACTTCGCCATGTCACTGTTTTTAATGTTAACCAAAACTATTAAAAACTGTTTTTAATAATGAAAATAAAGCTGAAATAAAATAAAATATAAATAATACACTGTAAAAAAAAAAAAACAATGGTGTAGTACTGAGAAATACATTTCACAAATAATAAAGAAATGACTAGTAACATTAAATTAACTAAAACTTTGAAGTAGATGAAAAACATGAAAATAGAAATGATTAAGATACTAAAATTACTACAACAAAAAGTGAAACAAAAATGTAAGCAATATAGATAATAAATAAATAATAAAAATAAATAAAACTAAAAACACTAATAAAACAAAACTAAAGCACATAAAAACTTTATTACTAAAAATTATTACCGAAATTTAAATTGAAAACAGAAAATATAAAAGCTAATGCAAAATATTATTAAATACTATAATAGTTTACAAGTAATACCAAAAAACACTGTGCCATACTCTTTCTGAAGTAGTTATGGTGGCTAATTCTACTGTGCATTTTAGAGGTGAAAAGTTGTGTTAAAAATGAGCACATTCATGTGTCAGCTATGTATGAATTGAAAGTAATTGACTCCAGACAGCTTTATTTATCATTACTGGAATATAATTGAACACCTGAGGTGTAATAGCCACATTTACCGCCTTTATTATAGCATATATTGAGAAGATGACGCGTGATTAAGCGACTGCATCAGTGAGTGTGAGAACTCAATGTGATCGTTTATCTTTTGCATCTGCGTCTGCCAAATGCATAAATGTAAATAATTTAAACAAAATGGTTCATCAGATGTGCAGATTGATTCATTCATCAAGACCTCATAAATGAGACCCTGTTTAAATCTACAAGCTAATATCATCTTTTGAGGACTACAGAAGCCCATTTAAGCCATGCAATAAAAAATAATAAAAGTAAAATTTTAATAAAGGTAATTCTGAGTTTTTATCCCACAATTCCGACTGTCTTGCAATTCTGAGTTTATCCCAATTCTGAGATATAAACAGAAAATTGCTAGATAAAAAGTTGCAGTTGTTTTTCGGAATTCTGCCTTTTTTCTCTGAATTCTGTTTACATCTCGCAATTCTGTCTCTTGTTGCCACCACAAAATACAAAATTAAAAAGGCACCTGCAACTTTTTCTCACAATTCTTATTATTCAATTCTTTATATTTTTTAGTTTATCTCTCGCAGTTCTGCATTCGTGTATTGTAATTCTGAGTATATCTCTCACATTTCTGACAATTTTTTCTCAGAATTGCAAGAAAAATTGCGGAATTGTGAGATAAAAAGTCGCAGTTACCTTTTTACATTTTGTTTATCCCATTCCAGAAACAAGCTTCTATAGAGGCCTGTATAGGACTGAACGTGTATCAGAGATCTCTGGCATCTGCATAAATGAATATGTTATGAATTATCCTGGTGGGGGGAGCAGGGGTAATTGGCTTTGGGCGGCTGCTTTCAAAGCTCGGTGTGTTGAGAATTAGAGCCATGCCGTGTTTATGATTTCCTGCTTTTGTTCTCAGTGGCAGTTTTGGCTGCGGGTGATTAGACAGAGGGGGCCACACAAATCAAACCCTTTGATATCTGAGCTGCTCATTGGGAAACTTTGACTTCATATAGAGCCCTTTTTTTAAATATGGAGAAATAAGGCTTCCATTGGGAGCTGAAGAATGCCATTCAACAGTTTCTCCTCTAATCCACGTGCCACAATCCACTAGAACCACAGTCGTGAATGAAACACTGCTGAAGGTGTTTTTACTGGTTACCTCAGAGTGACAAACATCTGTCATGTCTGACTGGTGCCTGCTTATGATCCCATTGGCCATTTAAATCACTGGAAGGACGTCTTGATCTGTTTATTAGCAGATGAGGATTCCTGGAGAATTGTGTTGCTTAACCGGCTTTGCCGTCTCTCTGTTTTTGCTTATCTTGGATATGAAGCCAAATATAATTTCTTGGTTCAAGAAACACATGTATATTTAGCATACTGCTTATACAATATCTGTGATATGCAATATGTATGATGATGTACTACTTTTTAAATGTATGGCATCAGTAAGATTTTTCATGTCTTCTGCTCACCAAGGCTGCATTTGTTTGATCAAAAACAGTAATATTGTGAAATATGATTACAATTAAAAGAACTGTTTTAATTTTGCTAAAATTAAAATTTGTAATCCTGATTATCTTTCAGAAATCATTCTAATATTCTGATTTGCTGCAAAACAGTAATATTGTGAAATATGATTACAATTAAAAGAACTGTTTTAATTTTGCTTACTGTTTTTATAATTTGTAATCCTGATTATCTTTCAGAAATCATTCTAATATTCTGATTTGCTGGTCAATATACATTTATAATTCTTATCAGTGTTGAAAACATTTTCGTTCTCTTGCAAAAGTATTGCGTTCTCTCGAGAGACTTTGCACTCGCTTGCGAAACATTTGCGTTCTCTCCAAAAATATTATGTTCTCCCAAGAAACTCTGTTTTCTTGCAAAAGTATTGTGTTCTCATTAGAAACTTTGCTTTCTCTTGCGAAAGTATTGCGTGCCCCCAGAAGTATTGCTCTTCTAAGAAACGCTGCATACTCTCATGAAAGTATTGTTTTCCAGAGAAACTTTGCATTCTCTTGCAAAAGTACTGCATTCTCGCCAAGAAACATTGCATTCTCTAGCAAAAGTATTGCATTCTTCTGGGATAAGTTGCATGCTCTCGCAAAAGTATTGCGTCCTCCTGAGAAACTTTGTGTTCTCTCGCAAAAGTATTGCATTCCCCCCAAAGTATTGTGGACTCCTAAGAAATGTTGCATTCTCTCACAAAAGTATTGCATTTTCCTGAAAAACTTTGTGTTCTTGTGCAAGAGTATTGTAGAAATATTGCGTTCTCTCAGAAAAGTTTTCGTTCTCTTGCAAAAGTATTGCTTTCTTCTGAGAAAATTTGCAAAAGTATTATGATCTCCTGCAAAACTTTGCGTTCTCTTGCAAAAGTATTGTGATCTTCTGAGAAACTTTGCATTCTCCAGAAAAACTTTGCGTTCTTTTGCAAAAGGTATTGCATTCTCCCAATAAACTTTGTGATCTCTTGCAAAAGTATTGCATTCTCCTGCAAAACTTTGCGTTCTTTTGCAAAAGGTATTGCATTCTCCCAATAAACTTTGTGATCTCTTGCAAAAGTATTGCATTCTCCTGCAAAACTTTGCGTTCTTTTGCAAAAGTATTGTGATCTCCCAAGAAACTTTGCATTCTTTCACAAAAGCGTTGCGTTCTCCTGAGAAACTTTGTGTTCTATTTTAAAAGTATTGCGTTCTCCCGAGAAACGTTGCATTCTTTCGCAAAAGTATTCCATTCTCCTGTGAAACTTTGCATTCTTTCACAAAAGTATTGTATTCTCCCAAAAAGCTTTGCATTTTCTCACAAAAGTATTGCGATCTCCTGGGAAACTTTGCATTCTCTTGCAAAAGTATTGCATTCTCCCGATAAACTTTGCCTTCTCTTGCAAAAGTAGGCTATTCCATTCTCCTGTGAAACTTTGCATTCTTTCGCAAAAGTATTGCGATCTCCAGGGAAACTTTGCATTCTCTTGCAAAAGTATTGCATTCTCCCGATAAACTTTGCCTTCTCTTGCAAAAGTAGGCTATTCCATTCTCCTGTGAAACTTTGCATTCTTTCGCAAAAGTATTGCGATCTCCAGGGAAACTTTGCATTCTCTTGCAAAAGTATTGCATCTTTGCATTCTCTTGCAAAAGTATTGCATTCTCCCAAAAAGCTTTGCATTCTCTCACAAAAGTATTGCAATCTCCTGGGAAACTTTGCATTCTTTCGCAAAAGTATTGCGATCTCCAGGGAAACTTTGCATTCTCTTGCAAAAGTATTGCATTCTCCCAAAAAGCTTTGCATTCTCTCACGAAAGTATTGCAATCTCCTGGGAAACTTTGCATTCTCTTGCAAAAGTATTGCATTCTCCTGAGAAACTTTGCATTCTTTCGCAAAAGTATTGCGATCTCCAGCGAAACTTTGCATTCTCTTGCAAAAGTATTGAATTCTCCCAAAAAGCTTTGCATTCTCTCACAAAAGTATTGCAATCTCCTGGAAAACTTTGCATTCTCTTGAGAAAGCATTGCTTTCTCCTGAAAAGCTTTACGTTATCTCGCAAAAGTATTGCGATCTCCCGAGAAACTTTGCATTCTCTTGCAAAAGTATTGCATTCTCCTAATAAACTTTGCATTCTCTCACGAAGGTATTGCTTTCTCCTGAAAAGCTTTGCATTATCTCACAAAAGTATTGCTATCTCCGGGGAAACTTTGTATTCTCTTGCAAAAGTGTTGCATTCTCCTGAGAAACTTTGCATAGTCTGGGGAATGTATGAAATGGTCCTCACTGCAGAACACAAGATCCAGGGGGCGTGGTTGGATCCAGATCGAACTCCTCCCACCTTACATATACCTAAACCTATACCCATCTCCACCCCCTGATCCCTAAACCCACCCATCTCCACCCCTAAACCTACCAATCTCCACCCCCTAGATGTAGATCCAACCACGCCCCCTGGATCTTGTGTTCTGCAGTGAGG
>NW_015659941.1:1153145-1157769 GCF_001515625.1 Sinocyclocheilus rhinocerous | reverse complement strand
TTTGCGATGTCTAACACAAGTATTGCGGGCTCTGTAGGTTTGAGACTGTGGACTGATTTGTCATATTACCTTTACCTTTACCATATTATCAGCTCACGTGATTGGTTCACAAATTCCCGCTCTGTAATTCTCCAGGTATTATATACTGCATAGTCCTTCTTGGTTGCACTTCTTTTATAGTGCCATTCCAGTTTCATAAAAGCATAAATCAAATGATTCTTTTAAGCGAAACGCAGATGAGACAGATGCGATTATTTCAGTAGTTTTCAGACCTGTCTGTGTGCTGAAGATCAATGGATATTGAATGAGCTTCATTTGCAGACTTCTGTGATAGTGATAGATGTTTTGAGAGAGAATCCGGACGTAGGCGCTGCAAGATTACACTCATGTGATGAGCGCAAATAACCGCCTGGCATCCGTGGCATCACAGAAAGCGAATTAAACATCAAATACAGTTCGCCTGCGAGGGCTTACATGTACCATTTTCTCAAACTCAAATGAAAAGGCGTCTTGTGTGTGGTGAACAATGGCTTTCTTTATCTGCATCTTTATACACTCCCTCCCCCCAACTGTATTTCTCTGAGTTCATCAGGATTCCTCTGTGGCTTTGCCAGGGCTTTCCAGACTCAAGGCCCGTGGTGTTTCCCTTTGGCAAACTGCAAGTGCACATCAGCCTGGAGTGAGGAATAGCAGAACATGTGTGAATAGAAAAGAGATACAGACCTTGATCTGAAAGTGTGTGTGTGTGTGTGTGTGTGTGTGTGCACCATTGATATTAGTGCATCTCTTATCAAGTGATCCATATCCAAAATGACCGTGTCCATCCCTGAGGCCGGGACATCTGATCTGTGATCAGGAACAGCTGTAGGATCGTCGGCACAGCTGACAGTACTGAGGTGAATAAACCTTATGCTAGATTACATCATCTGGCAAATGCCAATTCTGCTTTGAAAATCTGATTAAGTTTGATGTTAAAGTGTGTAATTGTTTTGATGTTAAAATACTTTCTTCTATAACAGTTTAATTTACAGTGACAGCTATAAATAAGCCATTTGTAGATTGTAGATGTGATTTCCACAAACACTGTGGTGCTATCAACACACTGATCAGTCTGTTTGATCATAAGGTACTACAGACCTCATTGACAGAGACGCTTTGCACAAGCCAATCAATTCCTGATTCAATCAATTCTCACCCTCCATACCTTATCACTCAGAAATACATCATATTCGGGGATTGTAATACATATAAGAAATACATCACACTATAAAATGTTAAAGGTCTTTCTATAATGTCTTCAAATATTTAGTAAGTTAGCACTAACTAAATAGTTGACAACCTAGCAATACCGATATCCAGCAACACTTAATCTCAAGTTATGGCTGATAACCAATAAATGGCTGATATTGAAATTGTATTATGTCACAATAAATTAAAAATAAAATACTAAAAAATAAAAATAATCATAATAGACAAAAACATTATGGATATGACAATATCATTTTAAGAGTGTTATTGAAGTGTTTTTAAGTTCACTATTAGCCTATATATGGATTTATTACACACTATCGTAGAGATGTTTGGGGTCAGTAAGGTTTTTATTAAATAAATTAATATTTTTATTCAGTAAGGATGCATTCAATTGATAAAAAGTGACTGAACAGACATTTATAATGTTACAAAAGGTTTTGATTTTAAATAAATGTTGTTTTTTATTTCTATTCATCAAAGAATCCTAAAACATTTCCACAGAAGTATTTTAGCAACTGTTTTCAGTATTAATAATAATATCAAATGCTTATTGAGCAGCAAATTAGCATATTAGATTGATTGATTTCTAAAGGATCATATGATTCTGAATACTGGAGTAATGATGCTGAAAATTCAGCTTTGCATCCCATAAATAAATTACATTTTAAAATAAATAAAAATAGAAAATAGTTATTTTAAATTGTAATAATATTTCGTAATATTACTGTTGTTACTGCATTATTGAACAAATAAATGCAGCCCTTGGTGAGCATAAGAGAATATAAAAATTATCTTATAATAAAGAAATAATAATTTTTTTATAAAAATTTAGAACATATCTAAAAAAAATATATATAAATTTAAAAATCTTACCGACCCCAAACTGTGTTAGATGATGGCAAAGATAATCTACATGTTAAAATAGTGCAAGTTCAATATATATCCAGTATATCAATATATCCAGTATAAACCAGTACAATGAATTCAAAACAATTTCTAATATTGGCCAAAGAAAAAAGATATATTATGTGCATCTCTAAATATTAGGCCTATTTTAGTTTATAACTGTAATGTATTCAGTCTGAAATGAGTTCACAAACCACTTTACATCTGTGTTACAATGTGTTTTCCAGCGAAACAGGGCATTTGAAGGAAAAAGAAGTAACTTGGGACTTGATTGTATCCATCAGGCATTGATTGGATTGGGAAAAGTGACCATTACATCAGAATGAATTCAGGTGGTTGGATGAAAGGGACTGAAATTAAGAGTTAAGGAAAAGTAATTTCAGCAAGTAACATTTGGATAAAAATAAATGAAGACAAACATCTTTTAGTTGAGAATAACGTGCACTGGTGAATTGTGCACAATGAAATGCATTTAAAAAGTTAAATGCACTTTTATGTTGACTCTAAATGGTTCCCACATGGCCCTCAACTATTCCCAAGCAGTCTGTTTTCTGTTATTTGCATATATATTGGCTAGACACCTGTGGAACGCCGTGTAATAGTGAATGTCTGAGAGATGCTTCATTCCGATCTTATCAACAAGCAGCAAAAACAAAAGACACAGATCCTTCAGAACGATAATGTCTCTTCCTGTGCTCCAAAACAAGCTTCATCAGATTCTGCGGTGAGTTGCACAACACTGATTTCGCTTTATTCGTGCACAAACAAATGTCACATAATCACCACCAGTGAGTTTATGAAATGTTTTCGATTCTCTTCATTAAGGGTGGAGAGTAAACAGTCATGCTCATATAAACTGGTCACAGCTAGAGACCAGAAGAGACTTGAAGGTGGGCTAATGTGTAACCTCTATCATCAACTCATTGTTGATGCATCTCTTTAGGCACTAGATAAAAGGTGTGTGATATTTCCAATTCTCCATTTTTCTTCCAAGCTATGACAATTGCACAAAAATCATCACGGTGCCAGGTGGAGTCAAGAGCGAACATGTTGAAAAGAGCAGCACAACATAGACCAGTGGTTCCCAACCCTGGTCCTTGAGGCACCCCAACACTGCACATTTTGCATGTCTTCTTTCTCTGACACACCAATTTCAGGTCTTGGAGTCTCTACTAATGAGCTGATGACCTGAATCAGGTGTGTTCATTTAAGGAGACATGCAAAACGTGCAGTGTTGGGGTGCCTCCAGGACCAGGGTTGGGAACCACTGACATAGACATTTTGGCACAAGCTCTTAGAATACAGGCTTAAAACACACATAGGCGGCAGGGGGAGAAACAAAGACTTTGACTTGGGCCCGTGCCTAACCAGCCTTCATGCTGAATACAACTAGTGGATCATGTACAGAAGTCTTATTACACAATAATTTATCAGACTAAAATCATTAATTAAAACCACCAATCACCTGAGGGAATCGTGCGGGTGGGAATGAGTGAGAAAACATTCCAGCTCATTAACTATGTTGAGAAGGACTATTGCTCAGTCTCAAGACAACATGTCGGCGCACATCAAATGCTGCTCCATTCGTGCCAGTGAATGACAGTTTGATTGAATGACTTGATTTGTTAGTTTAAGAATAAAAACAACAGGCCACTGTTTTCTGTGCTAGTAGTGTCACCAAGCGGTGACTGTTTTCAATTTGTCAAAAATTGCTGTTGTGTTGGGATGTACAACTCTAGAGGACTGTTCATTCCAGGTTATCATCATTCTAACCCCTGCTTTACCCCCAGGTAAAGGTGCGTTTTCACACTTGTAATTTAAATGCAGGATTAGCACCATCTTTACAGCGTTGACCCTGCATTGCTGTGCCAAAAGTGCAGTGTGAAATGATGCTTTCTAATAGAACTTAATCAGGCTTAGACGCCATATTTAACCCTTTTACTGTCACCCCCCATTTTTTAAAATAGGCATGAAAGTGCACTATCCAAACTTAAATTGTTGTAATTTATGAACACTTTGGAATACAGACCTAAGGTTGGTCTCTTTTTAAAGAAGACAATCAGCAGATTATGGCAAAAGTGGAATAAAAAAATAAAAAAAGTATCAAAAAGTTATAGAAGTTTACATGTACTGTAAATAAAATGCACTATTATGTCTAAATAAG
The DNA here is from genome assembly GCF_001515625.1 of Sinocyclocheilus rhinocerous. Lineage (NCBI taxonomy): Eukaryota > Metazoa > Chordata > Actinopteri > Cypriniformes > Cyprinidae > Sinocyclocheilus > Sinocyclocheilus rhinocerous. The sequence goes on along the minus strand of NW_015659941.1, from coordinate 1,153,448 downwards.
TTATGTTCCAAATTTGAAGTTGATATGAAAAAAATTGAGGTTTCTGTGAGATTTTATTTAGGGCGTTATACCACAAACAGCCACCGGGTGCCATCCAAACTCCATTGAATTTTTTTAATGCATTTTTCTGTCGCAAATGTTGAAATTTCTCTGTAAATATTGCTTCTATCACAAAATATGGAATCCTGAGACTTAGACCTTTCCAATGATATGTTTTTTATCAAGATTATAAAAAGGTTTGATTCTAAAAGACCGTAATGCATTTTGTAATATGACACTTGACACTGCCCACTAAGGGGGAGG
>NW_015659941.1:1135988-1153095 GCF_001515625.1 Sinocyclocheilus rhinocerous | reverse complement strand
CGCCAAGCGTCCCACAGGTGGGACGGTGACAGTTAAGGGGTTAATTTAACACGGATGAAAATGAGGCTGTGAGGAATTGATTTAGTCTTTACAATGGTACTGTGGCACTGTATATAACGGTGCTATATTGTTTTTTTGTTGTTTTTTTACAACTCACGACTTTCAAAACTGTTTTATAAAGTTTTTGTCTACTTAATGTTTTTTTCTTCAGAAAAACTTTGTCAACAGAACAGTCGGTATACTGTTAAACAACAGTACAATCCATCGAACACAGTCCCTCGCAATCTCCTTTTCGTTCCTGTCAAAAATTAAATATAGCGCTACACTGACATTACAGTTACAGGCTTACAACCAATCATCAACAGTTGTTTCAGCGTTTGAAATGTAAAATGTTGTCGGGAATTCTAGAAGAGACTGTTTTAATCTTACCTTTAAAGTCCACCGATATGGTCGAACAATTCAGGAAAATATTACAATGGCCGTAGCTGTATCCTTTCTAGCCACAACCCTGGCCAACGCATAGTCTAATTACTGTTTGCATTACTGGGTAGGTTTAGGGTTGGGGTAGGCGTAGACGTTAATGAAACATAATTTGACGGGTAGCATTTTTCGTTGTCAAACTGTACTACCTACTGTTTTAATGGGAGGTAGCAAAATCTGACAGGGCACAAATCGACAGAAAACCGCAATGCTAGAGCGGTTATGCCGGTTACACACCACAAGATAATCGGGCTGATTTTGGGCCGATTTCTCCCCTTCCGACAATCCTTGGTAATGTCCCGATTATCTTGGTTGTTCTAAAGATTATCTTTTCAGATTTTCCTGAGGTGTGTTAAGAGTGACTGAATCTGCTCGGAAGAACGTCGGAGGTAAATATTCAACATGTTGAATATTTACGATCAGAAATCCTGATGTGTTGGGGGAACATCGCGGCACACCACACACTATAGGAGCAAAACGGTTAAATCTAGGATTTTTTGTCCTCGTGTTTGTGGTCTCTCACATTTTGAAGATCTTATAAGATTTTAAAAATCTGTTTTAAAAGTGTGTACCCAGCAGCATTATGTACACTTGTCGCATGCGGAGTTCATCCAATCCACGAAACCCAGAAGAACCCAGGGTTTTGGAATGTAAAGTGTAAAACGACAGTTCAGTTTATAAATGCACAGGATTAATGGTCAACCCAGGGTAAATTATGAGCAGTGTGAAACGTAAAACAAGCTAACCCATGATTCCATTTTCCTGGGTTTAGAATGACCCAGGGTTAACTATTTTGAGTGAGAAAAGTCCTTCTGTTATGCATGTGTAGCTATCATTATTGGCTACTGATTAGTTTCTCTGATATCAACAGCGATTATGGAAGGTTAATCTGGTTTGCAATAACTACTGTCAAATATTTTCCTTGGAAAGCTTGTGATGTTTTGTTATGTGCCAGACTCAACAACTACTGTGCACAGTGCAACAGCGCCACCCAGAGTCCTGAACATGAAGATCGGGGTGTTCTCATGAATTATCCTCCAGCAAAACCCCCTTGCCATATTGCAAACATGTTTTTAATAAAAATACTTTTTTAAAATGATAAAATTAAATATTTTTCTTTAATTCGGAGAAATAGCTGAATAGCATTAGATTTAATCTCACTAAAAACGTGTACAGGTCACATTTCATCCCAGAATCAAATTTATATACATCCGCCATGTCTTTATAAATTGTGTGTGGGTGTAAATATGGCTCTGACATGATGTTCTTGGCAGGTTTTGTGCCATTAACTCACAGAGCATTATTGCTTACTGTAAAAGATTTTAACTAATTATCAAATAACTGTGCAAAAGGCAAAAATCAATTTTGCAAATTCTGTAGCAGTTGATGTTAATCTAATGGTTTCTTCTGGTAAAATGGAGGAGTACTGATGTGAGATCAAAATGCATCCCCATCACTGTAAACTTCAGGAGTGTTCTGTTGTTTTTGAAGTTTCAACTAAATTGGAAATATTCATTCATCACCTTAAGAATTTAAAATTTTACAATTTCTGAAAAAACCAAATGTACACACAAGGATTTTTTTTTTTGCATTTTTATTTAGAAACATCCACTGTACAACACACACACAAAAAACCCACAATGTACACAATATTTCCCACCTGTCTGACATCCTCTTGCCTTCTTCCACAAAACCCACTTTATATCTGAAAGAAAACATTTATGATGAATTCAGGTGTCCCCTAATCACCCACCCCATCCTACACTACCCTAAGTGATCACTACACAAACTATTTACACTATATACAGTCTTTTTACATCACTGTTGAATCTCAGTGTTTATTTTTTAGAAGAGGATCTGCTGATGGGGACCCACTGTCCATATGGCTTCCTGTCTGCTACGCTGTCGGCTCTTGATGTTACCTTACTGTCATGGACTGTTGGGCTGTTTGACGGTCTGGCGATGGTATTCTGTCAATATAAAAAGGCAAGATCAACTTTAATATTTCAATATACTCTTACAGTCATTATATGTGAATAAGCTTTAATGAACTTACGTTGATGCTGAAGTTAATTGGCTTTCTCTTGGGAGACGTCGGAGAAGCCTCTGCCTCGCCATCATCATTGGCAACAACGTTTACCTAAAGACAGAAAAAAGGGGAATAGGATAATGAAATCGCTGTCTGTTTGATGTAAACCTAGAAACTTCAGTACCACATGATTTTCATTTCTAAGTGAGGACGCCCTCAGTTCGGTGTTTAAGTCATGCAAAAGAGGCAAATTGAAGGGACTCTGACCTGTGTAATGCCAGTGCTGCTCTTTGAATCAGTCTGACATCAAAAACACCATTTGGGTTATACCCATTTACTATTGACAGTACAAAAAGCAGTTCTTTTACAAGCAAAAATGAAAATGTATATACAAAGGCTTTGTTCACACTGTACATATTTCCAATCTGTTTTTCAAATGTCCAGTCATTTTAAACAACTCCTGAGGTGTCGCTATTTACAAATTCATGCATATGCAGTGTCTGAAATGGTTCACACTTTATAAGAAAAAAACCAAAAGAGAAAAAAAAAAAAAAAAAACTGAAATGCAGTGTCTAAAAATTACATTTGAATTAGATTTCAAATTAATGTGATTTTGCATGTTTGCATCTTGTAATTTTGAAGAAAAGTCTGAATTATCTGGTTTAAACAATTGTGAAAAAGTCAAAATTACCTTTATTAACTTTTAATTCTGTGGCGGAAACAGGCTTCCATACTAAACAGCTCTGAAATGGTTCAAAATAATTAAATGCAAAAAAAAAAAAAACAAAGGCTTTTTGCTGCTTGTATGAACAAAGCCCCAAAAAGCAAACAAACAAAAAAAAAATTACTAATTGATGAGACTATATTTTTCCAAACCCCATCCGTCACCGTAGAGCGAGCTCTCTCTGGTCTTCACACACGATGAATAGAGGAAGACTCTGGTAAATGACAACGCAACCCAGTTCAACCATCAGCAAACAGAAGTCATTTCCTGTAGTTCTAACAGCTGTAAAGAGACACTACCGTTCAAAAGTTTGGGGTCAGTATGATTTTTATTTTTTTTTATAGTTTTTGAAAAGTGTCATATACTGACTAACTCACTAAGGCTGCATTTATTTGATAAAAAAATACCGTAAAAACAGTAATATTGTGAAATATTACAATCTGACAATTTCTAGTTAAATATTTTACATTTTAATTTATTCCGGTGATGCAAGGCTGAATTTTCAGCATCATTACTCCAGTCTTCAGTGTCACAGGATCCTTCAGAAATCATTCTAATATGCTGATCTGCTGCTCAAGAAACATTTCTTATCAGTTTTGAAAACAGTTGTGCTGCTTAATATTTTTGTGGAAACCATGATACATTTTTTTTTCAGGATTATTTAAATAGAGAGTTCAAAGGAACAGCATTTATTTTCAACATTTATAAATGTCTTTACTGTCACTTTTGATCAATTCAATGCATCCTTGCTGTATTGGTTTCTTAAAATAAAAAAAACCCCTGAAATTCTACTGACCCCAAAATTTTCTGCATATGTGCTGTTGTGTGGTGGCTGAAAGTGTTGAGTGTGAGGTGAATCACACAAATGCATGTGGTCTGTTTTTGTTCGACACAAAGCTACCGCTGACATCGTACACAATTACTTAACCTTTGCAGTTGTACACATAAGACTTAAAGCTGGTGTCATTCAAGTCATGTGACCTCCCCCTCTCTCCCTCTTTGTCCAAAGGGTGGAGGAGTTTCAGCTCTACAGGAACAGAAATGATACAAAAAAAACAAAGCAATTGAAGCTAAATGCCACTCCTCAATACAGTTAGAGGAATAATAGCCACGTGCTCATTCATTCTCTCTCACACACACACTACACAGTAGTACATACTCTTTAACATGTACCATTACCTAATCCGGACAAGTGCTGTTCATCATTCCATTAAATCCATCAGGTAAAATCATTCACGTCTGAGGAGACAGATTACACGGTGACCCAGGTTTGGGTAAGTACAGCGCGCAATCACATTTTAAATAGACGTGTTTCAACGGGTTAGTCAACGTCCCGAGATCACAGGTATAATTGTCAAATGTCAAACACTCAGGACGTTCATGCAATATTACAGAAGTCAAACAAACACTGGGTGTGTGTTAGTGGACCGTCTGTATGCATGTGTGTGAGGCTCACCTGTGCTGGAGTCTTCTGTGGTGCCCGGTCTGCGCTCACCCTTTCCTCTTTATCTGATGAAGATCTCCTCTTCTCCTCCTCCTCCAGCTCCTTCAGGCTAGCTGGCAGCTCTAAGTTCTGCACTCCCAGAATCCTGGAAGCATTTGCTTTGGCCACATTTAACAGATACTTCTTCTCTGTGGAAGATTTCAAAGTTTAGATTTAAATTCTGTCATTTACCTCCACAGTCAGCATTATCAACTAGTCACCCAACAACTGACTAACTGCAAGCAAAAAATAAATAAAAAAATCATTTTATTATTCTGCATTTTTGTCAGTATATTTACTTGCTTACATTTACTTTAGAAGAAAAATTGCATAAGATATTAAGACTATTTAAAAAGTTTCAAATACTTTTTAATAATAACAATAAAAAAGTATTTAAAACATTTAGAAAGTATTCAGAAGTATTACGATATGCATCTTATTTTATTAGAAAACATATTAATAGATAAATATATAATTGATTATATAAAGACATAATTATGTATTACTTAAAAAAATAAAGATATGATTAATATATTGTTATAATTTAAGTTTTATATACACTAAATATTTTAAATAATTACATTAAATATAAATCTATTTGTAATAATATTTTTACATTATTTTAAACTAACTTTTTTGTGTTACACCAAATGCACAAAATAATGATCTTTAAAAAAGCATCATATGACCACTTTAATACTATAGAAAAGCACTAAAGGTTTTTCAGTTAGTGTGTTTTTAGCTTGTTTATTTTCATATAAAAATACGGCATGCTGTTGCATCAAACAATGGTATAAACATCATTCAATGTAAATTGTGATAATCGTAATTAATAATCGCAATTACAATTTCAAGGCAATAATCGACAATTATGATTTTTGTCATATTCGTGCAGCCCTACCCAAAATATTGATGTTATCTCAAACATTGTGGTCAGCATTTTGTCAAGAGTTGGTGTAAATGAATCATGTTTTGTAGAAAGATTTGTGTTTGCGAGTTTATAAAATGTTTTTTAATTGCAACTCAGCAAATTCTTCTTCCTGCTGTTCCAATTCGAATTCCAGTTTAATGTGGACGTAGGCAACTCCAGTTTATGAATTGAAATGGAGCCAGTTCTGCCCAGCTCAACCCCTCCTTATATAACCCCTGGAGTGCATTGCTGTACCTTGTACCATCTTCCATCATATTTAGTGACAACTAGAAGTTTCTAATATATTTAGAAATGTGACACAAGCATTTATCACACTAAAGTGTTGGGCTAGTAACAGTAATGTTGTTTGTATAAACCTTACAACAGTTCATTAAATCATTATGCCTTTGATCAAATTGTTTGACCTTGATCATTTAGCAGAGGGACATTTCCTTGTAATGCTTGTTCTATAAATCTCTTGTTAAATATGTGAATTCATTCTCTTTTCATGTGCTCTCCTTCTCTCATATGTACACCCTTTCACCCAGTTCACCTTTGTTTATCTTGCATTTTTTATCTCTCATATCAGCTTGCTGCCTCTGTGTTAGGAGTCATCTGGGTTACGAGCAGGTTCTCTTATGCCTGGGGTTACTCCACTGGTGGTAAGTCTTAAAAATGCACATAGAGAAACCTGTAGCAATTTTTAGACTGTTCTCAGATGCAAAAGCACATTCACATCTGTTTCTGAATCCGAGTGCAAATGCAAAAAGGATTGCATTTATTTTGCATTTAATTATAGATTTAAATGACACATGTATGTTTGTGGATTATATATTTATGCATTTTTTTTTAAATTGCCATATACATTTTCAAGATACTGTTAACTTGTTTAAGTTGTTTGTCTGTTTTAGATCCTGCTAAGAGGATGCGTGGTGCATATGGATATATCGGGCTGTTTGGAGTCATTCTGCTTTCCATCTCTATTGCTCTCAAACTGCTTGGAGTGCTTTAAGGGAAACACTACTGAGAAAATACCACATAAAACCAATACTTGCCACTTAATGTAGTCGTCAGTGATTATTTTTTCACTTTTTTACTCTCTTTTTTTAATTACATCGCTCCATCCTGAAGCCTTTATATAGTATGAAATATTTCATCAAATGTAATCGACTTGTTAGGCTTTTATACACATTCTTTACACAGCTTTCCTTACATTTCATTTAGGGTGACCAGATAATCATTGCATGCTAGTGTTTATGTTCAGATGACCTGGGTTTAAGTCCAGCTAGTGACATTTCTGTTTGAGGACCATCTTCTGTACAGAGCACTTCAGGTGCAAAATTGTGACTGGCAACATTTCAGATACTGTGCTGATTTGATAAGGATGTATAGTCACCCTATGTTGTTTCATTAAATTCAGACAAATGAATAATAACATGTCTGTGTAAGATTCGATCAAGCCATGTGTGAGTGCTGAGTGCTTCAAACGGCAAGAAAATATTGTAGTCCTGCATACTTTATACTCATTTTAGTCATTTCTGAAATCACTGTCATGCCTTTAAAGGAGATAAAGGTCTTGTGTTTGTGAAAGTTACATTAATTACATGATTCTGATCTCTCAGATAATATTTAAAATGGCATATGGCAGGGCTTTAGGATAACTCGAGTGTTAAATCATTTATAAACAGACCTTAGGGCGTTACTATGATGCTTCGGTGTTGTGGGTAGTTACACTGAAATTCTTATATTTCCATATGGCTCTTTCCTTAATGAGATAGTTTACACAAAAATTAAAATTCTGTCTTCATTACCCACCTTTATGTTATTTCAAACCTGTATTGAGTTCTTTCTTTTGATGAACACAAAATACGTTTTTTTTTTAAGAATGTGGGTAACCGAATATTTGCTGGTAGCCGTTGACTTCCATAGTACGGAAAAATATACAATGGAAGTCAATGGCTACCAGCAACTGTGAGTATATAATGACAACATTTTCATTTTTGAGTTTAAATGACAATTTTGGAAGCTTTTTTGTTTTAGATAAACATCTGAGAAAGTCTGGTAGAATAGAAAAGCATTAGGATTTCATACATCAAGCAGTGTGGTACAAGCTATGTTGCCAAGTTTAATATTTAGGGGTTTCATCAAAAAACTAAGTATGAACAATAGTAACGCAAACACCAATAATAAACTGAAACTATTATAAAGCATTTACTTCAGTTTGAAAAGCCTAGGCGTCTTTATAGTCTTTTTAAGACTTAGCAGTTTTAGGAGTTCAGTTTTTCCAGGTTTGAAAATGATTTCTTTATAGGAATTACAAAACACAGTAGCCTATACAGAAGCTTTTATGTTATCTTAACATTGTCTCAAGACATTGCAAAATATGTGTGCCTATGTGCTAGATTGAGACATCCCTTACTAAAATTAACCATGGTTTTCCCTGTTGAAAAAACCAGCATATGCTGGTTAAGTATGTTTTGATGCTGGGATGCTGGTTTAAGCTGGTCCTTTGCTGGTTTATGCTGGTTTAGGCTGGTCCTTTGCTGGTTTATGCTGGTCATGTAAACCAGCAAAAGGACCAGCATAAACCAGCAAAGGACCAGCTTAAACCAGCATCCCAGCGTCAAAACATACCTAACCAGCATATGCTGGTTTTTTCAACAGGGTTATAGTAAAAGTGTAATAATCTTTTTGTTTTGTTTTGTTTTTAGTTTTTATATTTAGTTTTTTGGTGTATTGACTACCATTTTTGTATAACCACAGTTTTTACTACAAATACCATGGTTAAACTATGGCTAGTGTAGCAAACCTATGGTTAATTTGTAGTGACCATGGCTTAACTATAGTAACTATAGTTTGGTTTCATTTGTAGTAAAAAGCATGGTTAATTTTCGCCAGGGATATCAAGGTCTACTGTTATATATTTTTGGTTTGCTTGCATTTTTTAGATGTACCTTTATGTTTATGCTGTGTAAACCACCTTAGTAACAGTAATTCCTATCGTAAATAGTAATTTTACCATATAGCTGATCACGTGATGCCAACAAAGGTGTCCATGAGGGGGCGACCCGTTACCATGTAGAATAAAACAGATTTTTCTAAAACGTATTTCAGAATTTCTCTTATCCCGTAATTTTATCAGACGTGCTGTTCATTTATTTATGTGTTAAACCTTTAATAAGTGCACATTTTGGTTGATAGGATGTGCTCAGCCAATGGAGACTGATGCAGAGCGCACTGCGCATGTGCGACTCAGTGCACTGTTTGAGACGGAAGACTGCGGAGTGTATCTCCACATACTGCGAACCACAGGAAAAACTCAAGAAAAGTGCTGGTAAGAATTCACTGTGCTGTAAAGATCGAGTCCTAGCAATCATTCATTAGATATTCACCGTTACGTGTGCTTTTATTTATCCGTCATGCTTTATAGAAACAGTGATGTAGCAAAATTGGGTTAGAAATCAGCCGGATATGAGAGATCAAACATGTTTACAGCATTAACACTCGACGTTTTCGCCCGATATTGCGCGGAAACGTAGTTTTTAACTATTATGTTAAAGATCGCTTATGTTAATATTCAGATATTGGTCGCAAACATGACAGAAGGAAATCCTTTGTGTGTTATTTGTGTTTGGTTCAGGATGATCATGTGTGCTCTGCATGTGCGCAGTCAGTGACGATGCGCCGCTCCTGCGCAGGAACTGTTGAATTTATTAGCCTCGAAATAAAAACTAACACGAGTTGACGAACACTCATTTTCCCCCGTCACTTTTTCAAGATTCTTTAATGACAAAAATTAAAAAGAACAGCATTTATTCGAAATAGAAATATTCTGTAACATTATAAGTGACTTTACTGACACTTTTGATCAATTTAATGCGTTGATAGATAGATAGATAGATAGATAGATAGTGCTGTCAAACGATTAATCACATCCAAAATAAGTTTTTGCTTACATAATATATACGTGTTGTGTATATTTATTATGCATATTTAAATACACATACATGCATGTATATATTTAAGAAAAATATGTTATGTTTATATATTAAATATATTTATATATAATATAAATTATATGAATGTAAATATATGTAAATATTTTCAAAATATATATATTGTGTGTGTATTTGTATGTAGTGTATACATAATAAATATACACAGTACACACACACAGCCTATATTATGTAAACAAAAACTTTTATTTTGGATTCGAATTAATCGTTTGACAGCACAGACAGATATATAGATAGATAGACAGATATAGATAGATAGATAGACAGATATAGATAGATAGACAGATATAGATAGATAGACAGATAGACAGATATAGATAGACAGATATAGATAGATAGATATAGATAGACAGATATAGATAGATAGATAGATAGACAGATATAGATAGATAGATAGACAGATATAGATAGATAGATAGATAGACAAATATAGATAGATAGATAGATAGACAGAGATAGATAGATAGACAGATATAGATAGATAGATAGACAGATAGATAGACAGAGATAGATAGATAGATAGATGGGGAAGGTGTTTTTAAATTTAAATATTTGAAATTAAATATCCATTTCTCTGCCCAAATTTGTCATTGTATGATTCACCGTATGATAATTCACTTCTTCACGCAATGTGAATAAGTCTTTTTATTATGAAAACCAGCAGAACATCTCAAAAGTAACATATATTTCTCTGAAGGGTCAGGTCAGATCAGAAGCATGTCAGGGTTTCTGGACGGGATCAGATGTGGCGATTGCGAGTGTAATGTGGACTGGGGTGAGAAGAGAAACGCCATCGCCTCCATCGCAGCCGGAGTTCTGGTATGTCAATAAATCTTGTGTTCTCTAAAATATCCAGTGATTCCCAAACTAACAGTCTTTCTTCTCGCACTGTACACACGTGCAGTTTTTCACAGGCTGGTGGATCATCATCGATGCTGCGATAATGTACCCTAAAGAGGAACAGTTCCACCATGCATATCATACCTGTGGGGTTATAGCGACTATAGCCTTCCTCATGTGAGTTACACCTGTACAGATTCTCGCTGGCACTCCCTCTAATGAAGAGAACTAAGTCTTTGTTCTCATTGTGTCCGGCCAGACCAACGCTGTGACATCATTTGATCTGTCCCAGATCTTACTTCCTGTTGTTAAGCACTGATTTAACTACAGGGTTGCGCCGTGACTACTGTACAATGACTGCATTGATAAACCGCCAGTGGAGTTTCACTATGTATGGATTTGAATCAGGGTTATTATAGTTAAGTAAAACTAAACCATAACTTATATTTAACTGTAACTTAAAACTTATTGCAAAATATATTTTTTTATTATTTCAGCTACATTTATTATTTAGTTTAATTTGATGTACTAAAATAACTAAAACTGAAATAAAAATGAAAAAGACAGTATAAGTCATTATAATCCGTAATTATGTCCCCACTGGATGCAACAAATGCCTCGTTTATAATGGGTTTTAATGTTTTTGTCTCATCGCTCTGGGACACAGCATCAACAGTATGTGAGGGGCGTAATATTTCCGTCACACTCTTGAGGTATTCGGCCAATCACAACACACTGGATAGCTGGCCAATCAGAGCACACCTCGCTTTTCAGACCGATGAGCTTTGTAAAAATCGACGCGTTTCAGAAAGGCGGGGCATAGAGGAGAAACAATAATGTACAGTATGTGGAAAATAATGTGTTTTTTAAACCGCATAAACACATTTCATTACACCAAATAATGTTCTTTTTAGCAACATCATATGACCCCTTTAAAAGAAATAATAAAAGTTACAAAAACACAACAAAAAATTGCAAAAGTTTTAACTCAAAAATGAAAAAAAGAATCTAAAACAACTTCAAACTATCAATAAAAACTACACTGTAGAACTGAATAAGTTTGCAAAACTAAAAAAAAAACTAAGTTTAAAAATGTCTTAATTTATTAACTAAGTTTCGAATTTCTTTACTTAATTTACATCAAAATGTTTAAGTTAGGAAATTCAAAGTTTAAGCAAGCAGAACAGGCCAATTTTATTTTATGAATTGCTCCTAATTTGAAATATTTGAGTAAGCTAACTTAAAATTATCATGTAATCTCAATTAAAAAATTTTTCATTATTGGAAACATAACTAGCTGGAACTAGCTAATTCAGTAAATGCTAACTTGCTAATTGACAACACAATGCTTTGATAAGCATAGTAATTGCTGAATGAGTAAGGCGGTATGAAACATTTCACATATTTCTGTTCTGAAACCATGCTCCACTCGTCACAATGAGAAACCCAACATAACAGAAACTCTTCTAAATTAGCATAGCAAAACAACACTAATCCTCCCAATTATTTTACATGAATCTAGCAAAAAACAGTATGTAACACTTTAGTATTTACTCTACCTTTCGAGTGCTATGGCAAAGCATGCTGGGAAATAGAAATTGCAGCCAGGTTCAGTTAAATCGAAGTACATCTGATTTAAAAGAAACAAGTTCATTAAGCTCAAAACAATGAAACTATTCAGATGACGTAGAATGAGTCCGTTTCATGAACTCAAAAGAAAAAGAATACTCATAAAAGTTACTTGGATTGAAATAGTTTGTTTTTGCTTAAGGTAATGACTAAAATAAGACTGATTTGAATGCAGGATCAATGCGGTGTCAAATGGCCAGGTGAGGGGCGACAGCTACAGCGAGGGCTGCTTGGGACAGACAGGTACGTCCTGCATACGCAACGAGACAGCATTAACTTTATGCATTTCTTGTAGATATTGAAATACTACATGACCGAAATGTGCTTTGAATGTGTGTAGGTGCCAGAATTTGGCTCTTCATCGGGTTCATGTTGGCGTTCGGGTCTCTCATCGCCTCTATGTGGATTCTGTTTGGTGGTTTTGTTGTGACTGGTGAGAGAATAAGACTGATTTTACCCTTATAGAATAAGATGATTCCGGTTTCTGTTTGTTTACAGTTGCTGATTATGTTTTTCCATTTTTTTTTCTTTATGATTGAACAGATCATAAGGAGTTGTCGGTGTATCCTGGTATTGCGGTTTTCTTCCAAAATGCTTTCATCTTCTTTGGGTAAGTTTGAAAATACAGTAATATTGTGAATTATTATTACAAATAAAAAGAAGTGTTTTCTACTTATCCTAAAATGTAATTTATTCCTGTGATGCAAAGCTGAATTTTCAGCATCATTACTCCTGTCTTCAGTGTCACATGATCCTTCAGAAATCATTCTAATATGCTGCTCAAGAAACATTTCTGATTATTATCAATGTTGAAAACAGTTGAGCTGCTTCATAGTTTTGTTAAACTGTAATACTTTCTTTTTCTTTGCCTAAAGTTCAGAAGAACAGACTTTATTTGACATATTTATTTGTAACATTATAAATGTCTTTGTTGTCACCTTTAATCAATTTAATGTGCCCTTGCTAGACAAAATTCTTGTTTCTTTAAAAATCCGAAATGAACAATTTGTTCAAAAAGAAGTAATTCAAATGGAAATGAATGGACAAATGAAAAAGAGACTATTTTTGTCCGTGTAAAATTATTTTACACAGATTGCACCGAGCACAAGCAGTTTCTTAGCTGAGCATAACTAGAAACATGTATATTCACTGTCAATATTTTTCATTTCTGTGCAACTATTAAAACCAAACAGGGAGTTTTTCTTGACTGTAGGAAGCCTGGTTGTATATTTTGTAGCTTTTGGAGCTTTAAGTTCATTCTCTGTGTATGTTTGCTGACGTTTTGCTTACATTGTTTGCTTTATTTTTGCTACTGATGCTATCAAACCACTTCCACTGACGAGACATTGAATAATCATCAAAATACTTTTCAGAAAGCTTAATAAAATTAATTTTAAATGAGTCATGGATATACCACTATTGCCCAGTCTCTAATTAACTGCATTAGTGGTCTGAGATTTTGAGTATTCATGTAATTTATAATAAATAACTTGGCAAATTCAGATTTTCTTTTCTTTTTTTTTCAAGTGAAACTATGATAATTTGATTAAGTTCTAATTTTGATTCTCCTTCTCTCTTGCAGTGGTCTGGTGTTCAAGTTTGGCCGAACTGAGGACCTCTGGCAGTAAAGATCCCTTTCCTTCAGTCAAATCCCACAGTCCATCAACACACAATTCCTCTGTACTTATTGCTGCTTATTTGCACTCTCTCTTTCTTTCTCTCCCCTTTTCAACTCCTCAGCTGACTCCCGTTCTTAAATATGTTCCTCCTTCCTTTGTCTCGTTTCCTGTGTGGCCACACAGGGGGAAAATCTTTAGAAATTTTGTGCAATGTGCAGATTTGAGAACATACTCCTTTCATATTTGCGGCTCAACCTTCAGTCAGCTGATATCACTACAAGCGCTTTATTTTACGTCTTTCTTTTGGAATTTTTTTTTTTATATTGCGTTATATGGGTTCCCACGCTTTTTTCCAGTCATTCAGTTGTTTAATTTGAAAATATTAAACAGACTGCACTGAGCACAAGCAGTTTCTTATAGCTGAGCATAACTAGAAACATGTATATTCACTGTCAATATTTTTAATTTCTGTGCATCTAGTAAAACCAAACAGCCTATTTCTCTGAGTTTTTCTTGACTGTGGGAAGCCTGGATACAGTTGTGCTCAAAATTATTCATACCCTTGGCCTTGGTAAATATGATCAAAGAAGGCTGTGAAAATTAATCTGTATCATCAGTCCTTTGGATATTTTATTTTAAAAATTGACTAAAATCTAACCTTTCATTGGAGAATAAGAATTTAAAATGGGAGAGAAATCTCATTAGGAAATAAATGTTTTTCTCTAATACCCATTGGTCACAATTAATCACACCCTTTTATCCAATACTTTTTGCAACCTCCTTTTGCCAAGAGAACAGCTCTGAGTCTTCACCTATAATGCCTGAAGAGTTTAGAGAGAGGAGATCAGAGACCATTCCTTCATCCAGAATCTCTCCAGACCCTTCAGTTTCCCAGCAGCATGTTGATGCTTCTCTTCTTCAGTTCACCACACTCATATTCTATAGGGTTCAGCTCAGGGGACTGGGTTGGCCAGGGCAGAAGCTTGGTTTTGTTGACCCATTTTTGTTTTGATTTTGATGTTTGTTTGTGTTCTTTTCTAGTTTTTTCTTGAAACCCTCCCAAACAACATTGTTTTTTTTAGGCTTTCTGACACCAAGACTCAACTATTTTCTGCAGTTCTCCAATTGTGATCCTTGGAGTCTTTAGCCACTCAAACTCTCCTCCTCACCGTGCATTAGGACCATATAGACACATCCTGTTACTGTATTAGAGCAAAATATTTATTTCATAATGTGATTTTCCCCCATTTTTTTTTTTACTTTAATTAAAGGTAAGATTGTTTTTGTTTGTTTTTTTTGAATGAAAGATCAAGTGGATAAACAATGCGGATTTATTTTCACAGCCGCCTTTGATATTTACCAAGGGTATTAATAATTTTGAGCACAACTATATATTTTGTAGCTTTTGGAGCTTTAAGTTCACTCTCTGTGTATGTTTGGGCATGTGGGAGTTGTATAAAAATGTTAATGTTTTTAAAAAGCACAATTTCTTATTATTTCAGTGGTTATGGGAGAATAAGATGAATTCAACTCATCTGTCAACTAACAAATTAGAGATTCTGTGATTTCTACATGCTAAAAGAATGTAACATTTTAATGTAATCCACGTCTCTCTTTCTGACAAAAAGTAGCTGAACTTCATCCAACTGTGGGTTTAAATGAATAAAATTATTGTAAATATGTACAGAACCAGTGTTTTTTCTTTTAGAAAGCGCAATTTTTTATTACATTCAAAAGCAGATGAATAACATGGGATTGTAGATTTAAGTCACCATAAGGTTATTTTTATATATTGCATTAGGTGGTGGTGTGGTGTATCAGTTTGTCATTGTCAGGCTGAACAAACTCTTCTCTGTTTTTCTTGCTTCCACTAAAGTAATTTAATCCAGCCTTAATTTCCAGGGGCTTGGAAATTTCTTTGGTGGTGATGTTTTGTATGATTTGTCTCTTAGAAAGCACAATGCTTTCCATTCAAGGACATTTTATCTTGTAAATTGTTTACTTAAGCAATGTCTAACCTCTCAAGCACACACACAAACACATTCATGCATAACGAGTCCTCTTATTAATGTGTCCACAAGTTCTTCATTTCTGTACCACCAAATTTGGAAACTACAAGACAAACGAATACATAATTAGCAATCGTAAACATGTTTGAAAACATATCTTCAAGTTTAATTTTTAATTAGGTTTAATGCAATTAATTCTACTTTTAAATGATAAAAGAGAAATACAAACATTGAGATTAAGGAATGATCTATTTAAACTGATGCAAATGAACAAATCCGTTCACCTCCCAGAATGCCTGGTCATCAAAGCACTTCCTGTCCTGCTGGGGTCTCCAGATACTCCATTTAAGAAAAAGTCCTGCAAATTTTTATTTCAGTTTTATAGTTTGCCTCATTGAACCAAAACACAAAACTAATTGGTCACACAAGGATTTTAATTTTTTTTTTACTTAAGAATCAGAAGTGAGTCAATGCAAAATACTTGTCACAGAGCAAACGGGAGAGTGGGGACGGTTGCAACGAGGGGCAGACACAACATGGCTTATTTCTTTAATCAGGAATGAGCTACAGTGTTGATATTCATACTGCACATGCTCAATTAGCCCCTCATCCTTCCTAGAAGAAATCAGCCACATGTGACCATTCCCTCTACAAAAAAAAAAATCATGGTAAAAAAAAAAGTTTTTTTTTTTTTTTATGATCAGATTTTTTGTCATACTTTTTGCTTGAAGCATTGTAAAGTCAAATCATTGTTTTCTTAGCTTCAAATAGGCATAGAGCATGTGTCAAAGATACTGTGTCAAGCTAATATAGCAAGTTTTATCACGGCTGTCAGTGTAGGGTCCCAACATACTGTCCATTACCACAACATTGATGTAAAAGCTTGCCATAACATTACAAAATTGTATTTGTATTTTTGTGGATTAATAAAGAATCCCTATCAATAGTCAAGCATCTCTCCTTTTTTAAGTATACAGTAGATTTTTAAAAACTCAAGAGTCTAATGTGGACTAATTTCCTGGACTTCCACCCTCTCTGTCACACACACACACACAC
Source organism: Sinocyclocheilus rhinocerous (assembly GCF_001515625.1). Classification (NCBI taxonomy): domain Eukaryota; kingdom Metazoa; phylum Chordata; class Actinopteri; order Cypriniformes; family Cyprinidae; genus Sinocyclocheilus; species Sinocyclocheilus rhinocerous. The sequence continues at coordinate 1,136,300 of NW_015659941.1, read as the reverse complement.
ACATGCATATGTACATAAACTACATAAGTTACACACGGTTACATAAAATGGTAGATTTGTCTAATTTGAACCTAAAAAGTAAGACTCATTACCACATGGTTTACTGCTAGTTAGTCAAACTAGTTAAGACACGGTCTTAATATAGTGCTATGTTTATGCAGCTGGCCCCAGTTCAGGAAACTTTAACAGAAGTAGGCTATTATAAAATTTTAGTGTCTTGATTTTGATTCAATTAATATTTTGTAGTTCAAAAGTATTGTAATATTTAATCAAAACATGGTTGTTACTTAATCCCCCCCCCCCCATTCTATT
>NW_015659941.1:1119776-1135764 GCF_001515625.1 Sinocyclocheilus rhinocerous | reverse complement strand
TCAAAACATGTTTTTTTCTTAAACCCCCCCCCCCCATTCTATTCTTTGTTTTTACACAGCCAGTTTAACTTATTGAAGACCCTATCTGTGCACAGATAAAATAAAGAAATTATATTTAAGAGTGATTTTAATTACATTTTAATGAATGTTGCAACTGCCCCCATGTGGACTGTTGCAACCATCCCCTGTTATGGGGTCAGTTGTAACATTTGACTTTGTCTATTCAAGTATAAATTGTAGGTATATTATCATATGTACACATCAGCTGACAGATGTGACTTTATTGTATTAAAATTTTCACTCTCCAATACAAACCCTCGCTGAGAAACTGAATGAAATGCAAAAAGTGTCGAAACCGTCCCCAATCTCCCCTACATATCAATGTATGCACTAGAAAACAGTGTAAACCAGCCTAAGCTGAATAATAAATACATAAATGAATCACTCAGAAAGTGCTAGTAAATTTCACAAATAATTACAAAGAAACCGCAAGCAACAATGAGTTAAACATAAAAAAAACTAGAAAGACTGAAATGGTATTTTCATGTAAAATGTACTCCTGTGACCTTTTTGACTTTTTTTTTTTTACAGTGTGAGATGCTGATCTTTTGATGGTTTATTCAAAACACAAGAAGCACAAGCAAATGGTCTGTTCTAATGATCTTTAGTGTGAATGCAATGGGGTGTTGTACCTGTAGCTGTGCCCATCACCAGACTCATGCACGCCGTTATGAGGAGAACACAGATGTGATAGACAGCGAACTGCACCGCTCTGAGAACACAGATACAACACAGTCAACATAAAAGGAGTGGACCATATGCTTTAGTGCCATTTTATGGAAAAATGTTTTACATTGTGCTCTCATTACTGGCCAGCCGTAGAAATAAATGAGCAAACCATCCCAGAATTCCCGGTATGGCATGCACGCTGAGGACGCCGCAGGTGTCATGACACTCAAAAGCAAACAGCATGTGATTCTGAATGAAAGGAAAAAAAACTGAAAATCATTCCTGACAGTTTATGTAATATGAAGTATACACATCTCACACATTAAAAATCTGAGATTTAAACCTTTGATTTTTTTTTTTAAAGCATTAAACATTTATTATGTCAGCTCGAGCTTGAGCAGCATGGGTTTATTTTTTAGAGCACTCTTTTCTCTCTGACACCCTTGTCTGGTTCTGTTTGAAATTAGCTAATTGATGTGGGTTGGGCTAATTAGTGATATCGGGTAATACGTGTTACTGAGAGCCTTTAAAAAGCACTCAGTTTTTAGCTTTTAGTGATGGAAAATATTGTTGACGGAATGACTGTGATTATTGAATGAGTGTCACTATTGAGAGACTATACTTTAAAAGTGTGGCTTGAAAGTTGAGTTGAGTTTTGTTTTGTTTATTATCAAAGGGAGAAAGGCTTTCTCCTTTGGCCTCTTGGGTTTTGATTTTCGCTTGAAAACCTAGTTAACCACGCGTATTTGTAAAGAAAGACTCTCTACTAGCGGGCAGTTTAAGTGTTGTGGCTCTCCTTAAAGGGGTCATACGATGCTTTTTTAAAGATCATTATTTTGTGTAACAGAATATGTTGGCATGCTTTAATGTTCAAAAAACACATTATTTTTCAAATACTGTACATTATTGTAGGTCCTCTATGCCCCGCCTCTCTCAAACGCTTCATTTTCTACAAAGTCCCTCCTTTTGACAAGCGCAGTCTGCTCTGATTGGCCAGCTGACCCAGTGCATTGTGATTGGCCGAACACCGCAAGCACTCGTCGGAAATGTAAAGCCCCTTACCATAATCGCGAGCTTCATCTTTCAAAATAAATGTAAAGACAGAGCCCGAAAGGGGAACAGAGTCGCGTGACAGACACAGTGATGAAGCTGGTATGTGCTCTCTCGCGCTCTCTCTCTCTCTCTCTCTCTCTCGCTCTCTCGTGCTCTCTCTTTCGCTCTCTCGCGCGCTCTCGCTCATACTTAAACTAATAACAAAACAGTAGCTGATTCAGAAGAGCCAGATTGTCATAGCAAAGTCAGAATTACCTCCTCTCCTAGGTTCACGAAACGGTCGTCCATAAAATGCATTGCTGTTAGTGATCTTAAAGATTCCTAAATGCATCTACTTTCGGAAGGCCAAATAAAGTGCTTTTGCTTTCGCCTAGAAACACACAGCGTCTCCCTGACATGCTGCTTCAACACTAACTGCAGTTACTGAAACCACGCCTTCTTTCTTTGCGTGCACATTTGGGCCGCATTATGCTAATATTTCCACATAGTGAGGTAGATAGGTGGGGGCGTGTTAGAACGAGCCGTTTTAGGGGGGCGTGGCAGAGTCTTAACTTTGATAAAGAATATCTCTTTGGTTTTGAGACTTTAGTCTTTGCAACTTCAGGGATCTTATCTATGCACAATCAGCTTGTAACACTCCAAAGAGAAAGGAAAACTTGAAATCGCATCAAATGACCCCTTTAAGTTCTAATTAAGCCAGTCAAAAATTAATAATAATTAATAAATGCTAATTGCATTTAATATGAATTTAATCCATTTAATTTACAATTGCAATTTACAATTTCATTGCATTAAGTTCAGTTATTTTAAGGTGTATTCTTTTATAAAACATTATAATACTTTCTTGTTTGCCGTCAGCATTCAGCAAATACGCATTTATATCATTTAAAGGGGTCATATGGTGCTTTTTTTAAAGATCATTATTTTGTGTATTTGGTGTAACAGAATATGTTGACATGCTTTAATGTTCAAAAAACACATTATTTTTCAAATACTGTACATTATTGTAGGTCCTCTATGCCCCGCCTCTCTCAAACGCTTCGTTTTCTACAAAGTCCCTCCTTCCGACAAGCGCAGTCTGCTCTGATTGGCCAGCTGACCCAGTGCATTGTGATTGGCCGAACACCGCAAGCACTCGTCGGAAATGTAACGCCCCTTACCATAATCGCGAGCTTCATCTTTCAAAATAAATGTAAAGACAGTAAATAATGTCATTAGTTTTACCATCAGTTCAAGCCTGAAAGGGGAACAGAGTCGCGTGACAGACACAGTGATGAAGCTGGTATGTGTTTGCAGTACACAAGCTACGGTTAAGACAGCTGACTCTGTGATGTGACCCTGTCTCTCTCTCTCGCTTGCACACACACACACACACACACACACACACACATTATGCGCAAAACTCCGCATTTGAACAGTCAATAGCAAATACTTAAACTAATAACAAAACATACTTACAGTAGCTGATTCAGAAGCGCCAGATTGTCATAGCAAAGTCAGAATTATCTCCTCTCCTAGGTTCATGAAACGGTCGTCCATAAAATGCATTGCTGTTCTGTTGTAAGTGATCTTAAAGATTCCTAAATGCATCTACTTTCTGAAGGCCAAATAAAGTGCTTTTGCTTTCGCCTAGAAACACACAGCGTCTCCCTGACATGGCTGCTTCAACACTAACTGCGGTTACTGACACCATGCCTTCTTTCTTTGCGTGCACATTTGGGTGGCATTATGCTAATATTTCCACATAGTGAGGTAGATATGTGGGGGCGTGTTAGAACGAGCCGTTTTAGGGGGGGCGTGGCAGAGTCTTAACTTTGATAAAGAATATCTCTTTGGTTTTGAGACTTTAGTCTTTGCAACTTCAGGGATCTTATCTATGCACAATCAGCTTGTAACACTCCAAAAAGAAAGGAAAACTTGAAATCGCATCATATGACCCCTTTAAAGCCTGGGTTTATAGGCTGAAATTCAAAACACATTTAACCTTACCAGAGGCTCCACCACAAAATCCGTCTTGACTTCCCAAACCAGTGTTTGATATAGACCTTATCCACCAGAGCAACAAGCACCTAGCCATCTTTAGAATGTTGTCTTTGAACTTTTTTGCAATAGCGCTGTATATTTCTATGGCATCGCTGGTGAAGTGGATTTACTTATTGTAGAGTTAATGAAAGTTATCATGTGCATTGTAATGTTTGGAGCAGATGTCATGAATTTCAGTAGATCGGGACGATTTTAAAACAAGAGGTTCATTCATAAATTTGTAAGCTCTTAGCTTTATGCTGTGGAAATACAAACCGGAAGACAGAAGACAACGAGTGCTGAAAAAAAAGAAAAAAAAAGAATTTAGAGATTGATGTTTGACGGCTTTACCTTCATGTACCGGTATCCCAAGGCTGATAAGAGAGCAGCACAGAATCCAATCGTCATGGCAATCCACGGCGCGTGGACTGCTGTCATTGCAACTCCAATGGCAACACCACCAGACAGGGCAGAGCTCTGGACGTGAACCTGTGCAGACATGCTACTCATCTCATGATGCCCATTATCTGAAAATCTGCTCAACATTCCTAGATCCCAACTAAGTCAACATGAAATGGTGTTCACAACCCGTTTTACTTTAACAATGTTACAAAGTATTGCAATACATTATAGTTTTCTACTATGTGAGGGAGTTGCTAGAATGTTGTTCCTACATCCGCTCACCATGTTCATCTTTCCTTTGGAGCTAGTGAGCATAGAGACAGACATCGCCATGACAACACTGACAGCCAGCGACAGATACGTCCCATAAATGACAGTAAGCTTTAGTCCTCCGTCCCACCTGTAATCTCGCACCAGTGCCGAGTTAAAACTGGGCCAGAACATCCACAGGAATAGCGTTCCTGTGAGGAAAAGAGAAAGAGAGGATATTCCTGTGCTTAATATAGACATACAATAATTACACTTCAGTCCTCGGATCTCATTGGACAAGCATCAATCCAAGAGTGATGATATCACTGTTTGTATCACTCCGTTTGTATGTGTTTGTTCAGTCTGTGTATCAGTGATGGGATTTTTTTCAGTGGATCTTTCTGCAGGTTGCATCAATTCACCAGTGGGTGGCGGGAAATCACTGCCTTTATGGGTGAGCCACCGAATCATTGAATTGATTCGTTCAAAGCGCTGATTCATTTAGCAACTAAACAAGTAGTTTCTTTATGAGTGAATCACTGAATCTTTCATTCAAACGATTCGTTGAAAAACACTAATTTGTTTAGAAAAAAAAAAGAACTGTCCTTAGTACTGAATCTTTGAATGATTCATTCAACCGATTTGTTTAAAATGCTGATTAATGCTGCATGAATGAATTAATTCAGGAACGAAATTGGCTACTGTCTTTATGAATGAGCAACTGAATTATTTATTCAAGCTATTCATTCAAAAACGTTCATTAAGTGATTGTGCTCAGGATTGTGCTCACAGGGTAACACTTTACAATATCAGTACATGAATAATCATACTAATACTTGAATTAAATCCTATTACTTTAATATGAACTAATGATGTGTCAAGGCATTCACTGATCATGAACTAGCCTTAGCTACGACATGAGTCATTATTCATGAATCATGAGTCATGAATTCATGTGTGAATAACAACCACTTTGACTACATGTGTGTTAGTTAATGTATTAATTAAAACTTTGGGGTAAAGTTTTCACACCTTAATTCACATGATTTATGTTTAGTTGAGCTTATTAGTTCATATTAAAGTAATATTTAAATTAGGTAGGCCTATTAGTACATGATTACTCATGTACTGTTATTGTAAAGTTTTATCCAGTTGGGGCTATGAAACATAAATTCAATCATCATAAATAATCTGCGTTCATAACACTCTCGCTCATGTGGCATTGCTCTATAAAATTCACAGTGCTTTTTGCTTTGTTAAAAAAATTAAAATGGCATAATCTAAGTTATTTAAATCAGGTAAATAAGCTGTATATTTTAAATGTATGAAATAAGCAGGTGCTATTAAATATACAACTGGTTATACAGCTCACTTGAATTTTTCTAAATCATCTGACATGCTGTAATTATGGAAGCCCGTTTCCGCCAAAAATGTAATTGCGACTTTTTATCTCACAATTCTGACTTTTGTTTTCTCATAATTACGTGATACAAACTCGCAGTTCTGACTTTTTTTCTCAGAACTGCGTGATATAAACTCGCAATTGCGAGACATAAAGTCAAAATTCTGAGAAATAAAGTCAGAATTGCGTGATATAAACATAAACTCGCAATTGCGAGACATAAACTCACAATTCTGAGAAAAAAGTCAGAATTGTGAGAAAAAAAAAGTCAGAATTGCGAGTTTTTATCTCGCAATTGTGACTTTATATCTCACAATTCTGACTTTAGAACTCGCAATTGTGACTTTATATCACGCAATTCTGAGAAAAAAGTCAGAATTGTGAGTTTATATCACGCAATTCTGACTTTATATCACGCAATTGCGACTTTATATCGCACAATTGTATGAAAAAAAGTCAGAATTGTGAGATAAAAAGTCGCAATAACCTTTTTTTATTTTTTATTCAGTGGCGGAAACGGGCTTCCATATGTTATGGATATGGTCTGAAACGAAAGACCTGGTTTGAGGTATTTTTGGGGTAAAATTGAGGTTGAGAGATAACTAGTTAATGTACTCACCAAACATTGCGAATAAGCCAGTCTTGCGGTCAGTTTTCTCTTTCTCATGTTCTGGTTTGATCCCCTCTCTGTGCAGCACCCATGACACCATCACACCAAACAGAGCTCCGAAGACATGCAGCAGCATGATGCTGTACACTGGATCTGCCTGATACATCAGCTCTGCTTTAGTACAGTATGAAAATACAGTCTGTCTGATTCAAATTTTTATTTAGGTTTTTGCAGTGCTAAGTGGAATGTCTTGCAAGTATTCATTCAGATAGTAACTCACAAATATAGTTTTACTGTTCAGAATTACATATTACAAAATTATATAAAATATTACAACTGGAAAATTAAGTATTTTAGACTAGAACAGAAAAACATCTGTTAACTATAGAAATATTAGAACATTTTTAGCGTTAATTTTCATGACTTTGAAAGTTTCCTGATATTTAAAAAGTATATACTGCTTACTTATACAAAATGTATGCAAATATTATTATTATTATATTAAATTGAACTATTTTTGTCATTGATACTTTAAACAGTATCACACTATAATAATTCATTTTTAGTGTTTTCCAGTAAAAAAAAAATCAAAGACTGAAAAAACTGTTTGTCTGGAAATGTTTCTACCATCTGAATTAGCCAGATATAGCAGAAAAATGCATGGGGGAAAAAACTGCTGAAACTGGCTTGCAGTGTACCTAGAGATGAGGATATGGGAAATTTTGAAAATTGATTTATATATTTTGGAAATTAATAGTTGTCTTACACAGAGCAGAGTTTGCAGGACCCACTGATTTAGGAACAAAACAAATAACTGTCTTTATAGCTGAATCTTTAAATGATTCATTCAACCGAATGAATCATTCTTCATTGAAATTCTTTTTATTTGAGATGAGGATCATAGGATAAAAATGATCATTCTTATCTGGGAAAGTAATGCTTCTTACATTGAACAGAGCTCGCAGGATCCACTGAGTGACCACAAATCCTGTGACCTCAACCAGAGCCATCAGTAAAAGCTGGACAGGATTTGCCTTCCCATGGACCGCTCCCATGGCAACCAGAGCGGATGCTGCACAGAGCTCTGCCTCAATAACACTACATGAGGAGCACAAATAACATTTGATATCATGTGATGCTGTAAAACCTCTTTAAAAAAGAATAATTCACCCAAAAATGAAAAATTGCTTAAAATTTATTCACCCTCAGGCCATCCAAGATGTAGATGAGTTTTTTCTTCATCGGAACAGATTTGGAGACATTTATCATTCCATCACTTGCTCACCAGTGGATCCTCTGCAGTGAATGGGTGCCGTCAGAATGAGAGTCCAAACAGCTGATAAAAACATCACAATAATCCACAAGTAATCCACACCACTCCAGTCCATCAATTAACGTCTTCTGAAGTGCACCCATTCACTGCAGAGAATCCATTGGTGAGCAAGTGATGTAATGCTATATTTCTCCGAATCTGATGAAGAAACAAACTGATCTACATCTTGGATGGTCTGAGAGTGAGTGTATTTCATTTTTGGGTGAACAATTCCTTTAATAGTTTTCCATCTGTCACTGAAAATTGTCTATTCTGGTTTTGCCATCAGCATGTTAAGGCATGTCTGCTAAGAGCTGTAATGTATGTACCTCTTCATATTGATGTGGATCTCTCTTATGTGGTGTTGTTGCAGGAAGCCATTTATCAAGACGGCCCACTGGATGGCCATGGCTGCCAACAGCACGTTAAACCCTGATCCACTGAAACCATAGCGTACAAGGAACGTGGCCAGGAAACCAAACCCCATGAATATCATCACATGAACATCTTGGAATTCTGTAAAAAGAATTACATTTCCAATATTGGCAATGTGTACATTTATAAAAACATATTTAAAAACTTGAAACATTTGGCAATGCACTTGGTGGTCAGTCTTTAATACTGCTTGTTGTGGTAGAGAAATGCTTCTTATCATCCAAACCAGAGATGTTGTGGCTCCACACCCCAACGGCAACATGGCCAAGGTAAAGTCATAATCATTTTGGGTATGCAGCAGCCTCATGTGAATTTTGAGTTATGATTCTTTATCCATATCCAAAATAAATAAATCAATTCTGGCCAAAATATATATTTTATAGATGTTGTAAAAAGTTAAGCTCAATAATATATATTTTTGAAATGGACAATATATTTAGTTTCAACCTACGTACACCAAAATATATTTCCAAATGTATTTCAGGGCATTAAGGCTAAATGCAAATGTGGAGGAACAGCCTACTAGAGATCAAAACTAGATTTAGAATGATTTAATAACTTCATAAATTGCAATACTGTAATTGTTTTTGCTTTTTTGGAACATTGTAAAGTATGCTTAATACAAAACAAAAGTTCTTCTTCAAATGTGATGTATGTGAGTGTATTTTACTGTATTAAAACATGGAGGGCAAAATATTTTTTGACAAAATTATATATTGGTTGAAAATATATTTACGTAAATATATTATGAAACATTTAGCAAATATATTTTTGGCCTTTAAAAAAAACATATTTGAAAATATATATTTGAAAATATCATTTTTGTTGTTGTTGTTGTTATATGGGGTGGTTTGATATGTTAAAGTTGCTTAATAAAGCCCAGGAATTAGTTTCTTAGCAGAATATGCGATTGACAGCCAGTCTTCTGTTGCATTTATTCATATCAACATGTGAAGTGAACCTAGCAGGTTTACAATAGATTATGTGATTTGATGCTGTTCATAAATAACAACAAGTTTAACAGGGAATGCAAGTTTGAGCCCTTAAAAATTCATAACACAGCTTTAAAGTAAATCAGATTTACTAACCTGCATATGAGCTGATGAAAAGCTTACTGGCAGACTCTCTGCCAAACTGCTCATGCTGCTCTATTTTCACAAAAATGACAAACAGTAGGAGAAAGATGGTTTCCAGCAGGAAGGCCACGAGAGGAAGTCTTGAGCGGAGACTGGGGGCGTACTGAGGAGCCATTATTACGTGACAAACTCTGAATGTCTGCAATCTACACCCGCCAGAGATGAGGAGTATGTAAGATCACGTGCATGTAAGAGGCATGGAGGTGTTTCCCAAAAATGCCACCTAAGTGTGCATTTAATCAATATGGCCTTTGTGTAATATATCTTGGATGTAGTTTATTTGTATAACAGGTCCATTATCAAAAGAAAATGATGCAAGACGTATTGTGTTAACTGTGGTTTTAGTTTGTGTTATTCCTGTCCTGCAGCACCGTTTGAATTTAATATTGTTTCCCCCCTAAGACTAAAGTAGTGAACTTGTTTTAAATTCATTTCTGTTCACTTAATTGAAATCAAATGAGGCTAATTAAATGGTTAGACTATCCCAACTTCCGTTTCACGGCAATTTTAACATTCTATCCGGTATATTAAAAATATGTGTGGTGTGGTGTGTGTGTGTGTGGGTGGGGGGGCATTAACTTTTAATTATACTAGCTAATAGTACAATTAAATGATCACTAATCAAGCTATTGATATTAAATTAATAATGCATTATACCTTATTTGGTGGGCCTTGTTTATGCCATTGTAGCGTTTGACAGTCACACAATGTAAAAACACTTGTGCTTAGCAATGAAACGCGCAAAATACCAACGAAAATTACGTTTATGTGGAATACGCATCTCTCATACATCATACGCAAAAAACGTATAGTGAGTCCCGCCCAAATCAATCCCATTGGTCATGGAGCACTACCTGATTTGTCCACAAAGACAGCGATTGGTAGGGCGAAGAAAACCTGTCAGCCGCCCCATTTCCCTTTCTTTGGTACCGCGACCAAACAGACCGCTGCTTATTGGCTGTTTGTCTTGTCATTCAAAATGACAACCGACAAGCGCGATTCCTATTGGCTTAGCGGCCTGTCAGTCACACCTGTCTAGGCCCGTGTCTGTGCGTCTGCGCCGAGAGAAGGAGGAGGGTCTTCCACTCAGTCTTTTTATTTATTTCTTTGTTTCCAGGAGAAAAAAAAAAACAACCACAGCGGTATATTCCTTTGTGGGACCGCCGAATAAGAGAGAACCCTGGACCATACTGCTGTACGTATTAAAAAGCCCGATTTAAGGGGGCGAGGATGAAGCGGCGCAATGCGGACTGCAGCAAGCTCCGACGGCCCTTAAAACGGAACCGAATCACCGAGGGGATCTACGGCAGGTACGACCCAGACCTTCCGAACGAACCGTTATCATTCCCGAGCTTTAGGAAAGACCCAGATTTCGTTTTTATTATGATCCAAGATCTCACAGAGAGACTGTAAATCATCTAGCCGAGCTGAGCTACCGTCAACAAAGCTGGCTGAAGGTAGACAGCCGTCTCCGCAGAAATGAATAAGCTGCCGTAGGCCTCATTACAGCGATGCGCTTTAAAAGAAAGAAACCCGCGAAACCCACCGGTGTGCGCTCGAGACCCGACGGTTAGAGTCGGTAACTGTCAATCATCAGAATGATTGACGTGACGGGACCGTTAGTCTGTCAGAAACCGATCAGATCGATTGTGATTGCATCTTACAAGACCGTAAGGAGAATAACCGTAATTTAATTAGCAAATCGCATATGTAAATGCGTGAAGTTTATTCAAATACAAATTTCTAAGAGACAGCTTTAGGGTTTTAAATGCCCGAGACGCCAAATAACTAAAGTTGGTTGTGTTTTTCCTCAGAAGTTGGGGAGACCGAGAGGGCAGTTGGGTATTTTTTTTAACGTTTTCCTTGAGAACTCACGAACTACTACAAATTTGGTGTAAGAAGCATTTATATGTGCCAGAATTGACAGTGTATCTATGTTAGTAAATATTTATTTGTTTGTTTGCTGCCAGGAATAATGTTTAGGTTAAAATTATAATTATTTGAAATATTGTTAAAAGCTGTTCTAAACCCATCTGACTTTTTTGTATGTGAAACACAAAAGATTCTAACATCAGTAACCATTTACTTTCGTTGCTTTTTTTTTGTTGCATAAAATGAAAGCAAATGACTGAAACTGTCATTCTGAGTGACTAACATCTCCTTTTGTGTTTCACGGAAGAAAGAAGATGATTCTTTTGTAAGGGTAATAATCTTAATTACACCTACATATTTCATGAATAGGATCTTTTTTTTTTTTGCACAATTCATTCTTTCATTGAGAGCTGTAGTTTTTTTTTTAGTCTCAGTGTTTTTGTTTTGTATTGTAAGCTTTGTCATGGAGCATCTAACCCATCAATCAAAAGTGATGTTGTGAAGGGGTTTTATGCAGCAGTATTGCATATTTTATATCTTAGCAGTTGGTATAACCTCTCATATAATAGCATTAATCTCTATTCATGGGATGCCAGTCATATTGCTGACCTGTTGTCTGTGTGCCAGTGTTTGGGTACGTTCATTGTTTGGTATAAAGTACGTTTACTGGTGGTCATATACAGCCTTAATTTCAAATGTTTAAAGCAAGATGTCAATGAAGTGTGCTATACCAAATTTACACTGCAAAGGTGGCACAGAGGTGCTTCTGAAGTGGCTTTTAGGTGTCTTTACACAGACTGTTTAATGCTACTCAGAAATGGCATAAATGCATTTACACAACAATAACCACCATATACTTTGATACACAGTTTAGTCAGGATTTAATGCTGCATTATGTCTTTGCACAGAATTTTAAGCTGGCACAGAGCAGCCTTAAATCAGCTGTATAAAGATGCCTATAGATGGTAACAATTTATAGGTAATTATGTTGTGAATATTTTCACTGAAATGGTCAAAAATAGGGATTTTCTTCAGTCAGAGAAATCATAATTTCAACCGAGCAGTCATTAAGGCCAAGCTAATTCATAATGCCACTTCCAGCAGTAAAATACAGTAACAAGCTTGATAGAAATAATCAAAATATGATTTCCAAACAAGGACATAATTATAAATAACTAAATAAATAATGCCTTGTGTAAACAAACACAAATAATAATTATATTTGATATAATGCACTATGTACAGTACACAAAAATGCATTAATAAACAGCAATATTTACCTACATTTAACATAGCATTTTTATACTTGCAAGAAATTGTTGAATTGAGTTTTTCATTGATTCATTGACAGATTGAACTGATTAACACAAATGAATCGAACTTAGAAACTATATGCTCACCTTAATGCAAATTCCTGGCAAATAATTGCAGATATATCATGATGAATATTCTATATTTTGCACACCACTGCTTGCATTTGTTAGTAATTCTGCTGTAAAAGTGTTATTATCATCGTAGATGGATGACGCAGTTAAACACTATGATTTACTCACAGTGGGTAAATAACTGGCAACTTGTTTCTGCCATTAAAGAGGGTTGCCAGACTTCACCCATTATCAGTCATTTGCTATTCTCCTTGATGTTCAGCATGTTTGACTCTTTAATGTAGTGGCTATAGAGCTTACATTCAGTCATGTCAGATGTTGACATAATGTTGCATGTGATTTCAAGTCTGCATCTAGGAAATAACTCTGTGGGGTTTCATTTGGAATAATTTTTTACACCAATCTGTAAAACCAGATTTCATTTAGAGGTCTTAAGTAATAGATTTGGTTAGTATCACTCTGTGATACTAAAATATGAAGCAAATGTTTATGTGAAGATCATTTGGTGCTTTATTTAAAATCAGAATAAAATCAGATATGATTCTATTGACATGGTTTTGCTTTTGTTCCAAAAGAAACATTCCTCAAATCTTTCATCAGAGTATTTTAACCTCTTTTTTCATGTGTAATATGTGTTGCATATGGAGTTTTTGTTTTAGATGCATCCATCCATTTACTGTCAACTTTGATGATATAATCTGTGAAGATGCATCTGTAACACCTGTTATCTGATTTGTTATGTTGCTTTCCTCAGTGAGGTGGAATTGAGCAAGTACGTCATCAGCCCAGACCTACCGGTCCAGTGACTGCTTTAAAACTCATTAAAATCATGATATTCACAATGTTGCTTAATTTCACATTGACAGCATAATATATGGAAAATATTCAATATCTCACCTAGGCGTAATTATAGTCTAATTAAAGAATATTTCTGTTATCTGGTGGATTGAGTACACCTTATCTGCATTGCTACATCTGGAAATACATCTTACTCATGTACTCTTGGCCTCTTCTCATCCCTACAGAAAACATAATCCACTTCATTCACTACACACTGCATTGGAGAAAGCCAAACAGTGATTACGTCCTACCCATGCTTCATTGGTTTGGATTTAATGCTGGAGATCATGATGGAGTTGCTTGTTCGTGTCACTAAATGTTCATTGGCTCAAGGCCACATGTGGGATCTTATTCAGAGAGATGAAATCTTGAATGGATGATTGAATGGTTGGGTAAGAATAACATCTCTTTCTCTTTGTCTCAGTACGTTCCTGTACCTGAAGTTTCTGGTGGTCTGGGCTCTGGTGCTGCTGGCAGACTTTGTGCTGGAGTTTCGCTTTGAGTACCTCTGGCCTTTCTGGCTCTTCATTCGCAGTGTTTACGACTCCTTCAGATACCAGGGCCTGGTGAGTGTGTGTGTGTGTGTGTGTGTGAGACGAGCTTTTCATCCAGATAATGGTACTAAATAATTAAAGAAATCGATTGCTCACGTTCATGTCATCCCAACAAAAAATCAAATGTTTATCAAAATGTCTGAGCTTCTGCTTTCCATACAACAAAATTGCATGGTGATTTATACTTCTTATAAGCTCCAAAGCAGACGAAAAATAAACCCGCTAGAAGCCAGAATCGTAATTTTCAGATTCACTGATTCTGAAAATGAGCTGCTACACATATATTTTAATCACATTACCTTTTTATATTATATATATATATTTGTATATATTATATTGTAAATGCCTAATGTGTAATGTCTGATGGAGTGTGTGTGTGTGTGTGTGTGAGACGAGCTTTTCATCCAGATAATGGTACTAAATAATTAAAGAAATCGATTGCTCACGTTCATGTCATCCCAACAAAAAATCAAATGTTTATCAAAATGTCTGAGCTTCTGCTTTCCATACAACAAAATTGCATGGTGATTTATACTTCTTATAAGCTCCAAAGCAGACGAAAAATAAACCCGCTAGAAGCCAGAATCGTAATTTTCAGATTCACTGATTCTGAAAATGAGCTGCTACACATATATTTTAATCACATTACCTTTTTGTATTATATATATATATTTGTATATATTATATATTGTAAATGCCTAATGTAATGTCTGATGGAAGTTCAGCTTTGCCATCACAGGAATAAATTAAATTTTAAACAGTTATTTTGAATTGTAATAATATTTCATAATATTACAATTTTTTTACTATATTTTCTATCAAATAAATGCAGCCTTGGCAAGCATAAGAGGCTTCTTACAAAAGCATTAAAATGTCTTAGCTCTTATACTGTATGATGAATTTATGCATATCTTTCCGGGTTTGATGTTATCAATAATCCTGTGAGGGACATAAACTGCAGTTTATACTCTTATCTAGTCTTATCTGAGATTAAGAGATTTCTTCATGGTCAGAAGGTCAGTTGTCAGTAGTATTGAAGTATTATTTGCACATTATATGAACTGTTCCTATTATGTCTCTTAAATAATCATGAAAACTGCATGATAGTTAAAAAAATGCTGTTTAGGGTTGTTTTATATGATGCTTCACAGCAGGACGCTGAAGTTATATTTCACTGAGGAGCGTGAAATGACAGTCATGCCATTTGCACGTGGTGATCTGATGTGTCTCTCTGTGTGTTGCAGGCTTTCTCAGTGTTTTTTGTGTGTGTGGCATTCACATCAGATATTATATGTCTGCTGTTCATCCCAGTGCAGTGGCTGTTCTTTGCAGCCAGCACATATGTGTGGGTGCAGTACGTCTGGCACACAGGTAAGAGCTGCATATTGTTCCTCAAGCTTACAGCTGATTGGTCAGCAGATTGTGAACATTCATGACTTGCAGCTTTGACACTTCCAGTATAGATAACCTCAAACGCCATCTCTGGATTCTCAAATTCTCTGTATAATGATGATGGATTAAAAATATATTTTACAAATGTGTGTACAACTGACACCTTGGAACTCCAGCATGAGAGTAGCATTCCCATGCTGCGGTGAGCTTTTGTTGTCATGACATATTTTATTCTCTCTTTATAACATGCACACAGACACACACACTGTGACCTTGCAGCTGTAAGCTTGGTTATTTCTGCCGGTGTGACTGAGCAGCTCTGGATTTTGATGTCAACAATAGGATTTGCTTCAAATGACTCACTCGCTTTGTTTAGCGCTAGGGATGTAACGATTCACTCAACATTCGATTTGATTCACGATTTTGATTTCACGATTCGATTCGATTCACGATTTTTTTTTAACAAAATGAGATTTAAGACAAATTATAAATTAAATGTCTTTTTATTATTGCTTAGACAAAATACTGTACATTTCTTTGTGAAATTGAAATATAACACTATAATAATATACTAATATAGCACTTGCATAGTATT
>NW_015659941.1:1117990-1119597 GCF_001515625.1 Sinocyclocheilus rhinocerous | reverse complement strand
ATCAGCATGCATTGAATAATCCCATGTTGTAGCGCAAAAAAAAAAAATGTAAACGTTTGTGCGACCAGCTGAGAAAAAGTTAGTTGCAAAAGAGCGACCAGTGGGAAGAATGAGTCTGGAGCCCTGATATGCATTATACAGAGGCAAGAGGAAAATAAAAAATACCATCGAAAGACCGTAAGTTCCCCTCAGACATACATTCATATAAACTCCTACCCCTAACTGAATCGCGATTTGTTTAGCATCTCAACCGATTTGAATCGTCACATATTTAAATCGATTTTCAACCGGCTCGCGGTTAATCGTTACATCCCTATAGCGCTGATGCTTGATTCAGATTCACCCATAGAGTGTGTGCTTGAATCGTTGTGGGTTTGTTTAGATTAATTTGGGCTGTTACTGTTGTGATTATGACATTCACTCTGTGTTGTCAGGTGAAGTATTTTAAGCACATGTTGAATTGACTGTTCTCTTCTCGCGTCTCTCCACAGAACGAGGGGTCTGCCTCCCCACTGTGTCGCTATGGATACTTTTTGTTTATATCGAGGCAGCTATCAGATTTAAAGATTTGAAACACTTCCACGTGGACTTGTGTCGTCCGTTTGCAGCGCACTGGTATGTCATTTTCCACAATCCTCGCTTACATTGAGTCAAACACTGGCACTGATTGTGAGCAAGTTTCAGCTTGATCTGTCCGCTTTCCTCTAAACCAGTGATCGCGAAATCCACTTTCCTGCAGAGTTTAGCTCCAACCCTATAATTAAACAAACCTACCTGTGTTTTTCTAATGATCCTGAAGACATTGATTAGCAAACTCAGGTGTGTTTGATTAGGGTAGATCTAAACTCTGCAGGAAAGTGGATCTCGCCAGCCAGATTTGATGATCACTGCTCTAAACCATTTCGGAGAGTGTTAGTCATGCTTTTAGTACTGTAAGTGACGATATGTGACCTGCTTCACTACTGCTGTAAGCAGATCGTCTGGGAGCTGAGGTTACATCAGTAATTGTCCAGGGACTGTGTTTGTTATGATCAGCAGTAGTGATAAAATATTAGTTGGCGCTTCTCTCATGGTGCCTTTTTACTGTGTCTATTTCTTGCACACATTGCGGATAAACTACAACAGGTAAACATGTCAACAGTGTGGACACACTTCATTGTGACCAAAAATTATTAAAAACAATGGAAAATTGTGTAAAACGTGCAGAGTTTCCATAAGAGTTATCACCTTTGAACATGAAACCCCAAAGAGCATACAGAGTTCAGTTAACCAATTACCCAAATATAATTAACAAAAACTTTAGTTTTTGGGCTAAATGAAATTAATATTTTGATTAAATATTAATTTTGGTGCATCACTAATCAGAAGACTAAATACCATCAAACCCAAACCTATCACATTTACTAGTCATTGTTCAATCATATAGCAGTACACAGGAATAATCCACAACATTTGAAGTGGTGCAGAAAACAATGCCTCAAGTTTTTCCCATGAAATTGTAGAGCAGGTTACTTGGACCAAAATATGAGGTTACAGTTCTTACTAGGGCTGGGCGATATACGATATTATCGTATATCGACGATGTCTCATAAGTATCCCGATTTCGA
>NW_015659941.1:1108986-1117727 GCF_001515625.1 Sinocyclocheilus rhinocerous | reverse complement strand
AACTGCAAGAAGACGAAATAGAACTCACTTCTGCACTCGCGCGCTGTTTTCTGTGCACACACACACACACACTCACTCTCTCTCTCTTACACACACACACAAAGCGCACGCACAAAAGCCGCCTCTTATATACGCGAACACTGGAAACACAGAATTATATCAAAATATCCCATAAATACAATCGGTAGTTGTCTTAAGTGAACGTAAAGAGTTGAGAAAGAAAACAAGGGTGTATTGGATCTAGGGATATGCCGGTATCAAATTTTCATGTTGCGATTAATTGCTAATGCTTTATAATGATGAAAAACCACAAACATGACGGTTATAATTAAAATACGCAAATTCCGTTAGCACACATTCAGTGCAATATTTTTACAGATTTTTTAAACCGTGTATAACATATTTATGTTTAATTAATTATAATGTTAATCAAAGAACAAAAGGAAAGAAAATCCCTCACTGATCTTGACTGAATCACTTTTGTAACCTCAGTTTATATTTTATTTGCCTGTTGTTCGGCGCTGGCTACTGTAATTGCAACGTGCATCTGTGTATGCGATTATTTTGGAGATGCGTTCCAAAATAATGTATCCTTATTTAGGGTATAGGCCTATTCTATTTTGATCTGCAGTTTAATAAAAGTTAATTAATTTGCAACAAAACTATAAAGTTTTGTTGCAAACGGATGAAGCCATTATAGGTTTCTCAGCTTGCCCCTCAACATGCACACATTCGGAGTTTCGGCAGCCCAGCACTGAATATTATATTGTGGCCATTGTATTTTGATACGCTGCAATTGTTATAATTAAGGAAATTAAACTTACCATCATGAAATGTGTCTACACAGGCGATAATGCCAAAAAGAAAGAGAAACATCGGAAAATAGGCATATTTTATTCAAGACATTATTATATGACATTAACATGCATTTATCATTCTTACAATCACCGCCAGAATGTCCAACTTCACCATGATGAACTTAAAATTTAGTTCTATTATTTTTCCTCAACAGTTCTCCTCACAAAACTAAATTCATTTCAAACATAAATTTGATAAGAACAGAGTGGAAATTATTAGCAACACCAAAATAACAGCAAAGCTAATGTTTTCTGTCAGTTTAAGCACAAACTAAGAAAAGTAAAACCAAACTTTGTGGCAATAATTAAGACCAAACTGAACATGTTGTGTGTTTATGGTGCATGTCGGCAATGTTGTCTCGGCGAGGGCCGGGCGTGGTGGAGGTGGGGCTTAGGTAGACGGTATTATCGGATATCGCAATATTTTTTAAGGCGATTATCGAGAAGATATTTTTGACATATCGCCCAGCCCTAGTTCTTACTTGTGTCTTAAGTGTTGCTTTTTCCTCCAACAATGCTAATCATATGACGTCCTATTTCTTTTTGTGTTCACAGTATCGGGTACCCGGTGGTGACGCTGGGCTTTGGTTTTAAGAGTTATGTAAGTTATAAGATGCGTCTGCGGAAACAGAAGGAAGTACAGAAAGAGAACGAATTTTACATGCAGCTGCTGCAGCAGGCGCTACCTCCAGAACAACAGCTCATACAGAGACAAGAGAGAGAAGCTGAAGAGGGTAAGGGCTTTGCACAGTGCCTCCTAACAGAATAGTTCACTCAACCGTATTTGGTTTCTACACAGCTCTTTATTGACCACAGCTGTCAAGCTCCAAAAAGGAGGGAAACACAACCTACATTTAAGTGTGTTCTGTATGACCAGGAACATAGTGCACGAGTTAGATGGACTACTTCAAATGCATTTTTAAAGTGTTTTTGTCCTTTTTGGTTCATGACAGCTTTGAACTGACATTGTATATACAGAGCTGCATGAAGATACTTCAAAAATTGTTCATAGCAGTTGTGACATGAGGCTGAGCAAATATTTCTGTTTTGTATAAACTATTCTTTTTAAGTCTCTATTTTTCTTTCATAAGCAGCAGCAGCAGCATCTAAAGGCATTCATGATGTAGACTCTCCAGCTGTGGCACAGAACGGCTCGGCGGGCGGTAAAAAACCCTCATCCAACACATTACCAGAGCTGGAATACAGAGAGAAAGAACGAGGCAAGAACGAGTCCAAAAAGCAACACAACCACAACCAGAACCATCACAGCAGCACCAGCAGCAGCATCTTACCGTCAGTGGACAGTAAAGCTCAGGAGATGGAATACATGGAGAACCACGTGAACAGTAAGAGACTGAGCAGCAGCTCAGACCTGCTGGGCAGCACTGAGAACCTGCTGAAAGAGGAACACTCTTCATCCTCCTCCTCTTCTTCCTCCTCCAACTCCAACAAAAATTACAAAAATGCCAGCGGAGGAGGAGGGGGAGGGAGCTCCTCACCCCGGGGGCACGGAACGGCCAATGGCAGCGTGCCGTCTTCCTCCGGGCCTTCGTCGTCCGCCTCTTCCTCGGGTAAGGGGGACAGGAAACAGAAGTGTGGAGGAGGGAAGAACTCGGCGTCAAACAGAGACCCTGTGGAAAACTGCATTCCCAACAATCAGCTGAGCAAACCCGAAGCGCTCATCAGGTTAGACACGCATCATCCTTCTCAAAATCTGGGCTTCATGTTAAAACGGCAGCTTTAATGTTCAAAAGGTTGTGCGAAAACACTACACATAAAAGAAAACAGTCATTTTTTGTAAACTTTTTCCTGACACTCAATAGAAAGCATTAAGAAACACACTTTGACTTTTTTCAGTTTACCCAAAAGTGAACCGAGTGAAAAAGAAATCTGTTCTTGTTGAGTTCACATTGACTCTGAACTTTAAACTGCATTTTTTTATTTAAATTGTTGTCCATTTGCTGTTGTTCTGCGAATTTTGATGGTCGAGAGTCATTTCAGTTGCAATCTGGGATTTTGCTTGTCGGCGTAAGATTTCCCCACATGGATTTCGCATCGGTTTCAAGTTGGTCATGTGAATTTGCTGCACTGACCAGCAGAAAGCTGTTTGGTATGTAATTGATGATGCCCACATCATTTCACAGAAATGTAACTGTGACCGTACCTTTAGGGTAACAGGCTGAGTTTGAAATTTTGTAGAATTGCCAGAATAGGTACTACATTTTATGAAGAACTTAAAAAGGTATGTGTATATTTGTGTAGTATTGATGCAATCTGGACATATTATCTGTGTTGTCATGACCATGAGGCACTTTCCCACCATTCACAACTTCTCCCCCTGTAGCCTCATGGGATAGTAAAGTGCCCATCAGATTGTACACTTTAAAATCTTGATAGAAATATTATGTCATCCGGGTCTTACTGTTTTTCAAAAACTGTATTTAGGCTTGCTTCTCTTTTGGTATACTATTTTTCACTTACTATATAGTAGGAAATAGACCTATTCAGATATGGGGTTAGTTCTTCTTCAGATACCTATACATTCAATTATATTATTAAAATAGGGTGGTACTCAAAACATTAACAATTGTACAACAGAAGTTGCAGACCGCCAAATACCTCAAATCTGGGAGAAACCACCAATTACCTCAAAACATATATCATCTAGTTTCTGCTTAGACAGCATTTTTGTGCAACATTGGTGTTTATATCATGCCTTGAGCAAGTTTAGATGCCCCCAGAAATGCTGTCTAGATAGGTACTGTTTTAGGAAGTGCAGTCCTTTTTCCTGATTCACGTTTATCATGACTCATTATGACCTGAAGTGAATGTTTGCATGTTTTAGGCTGGAGCAGGATGTTAAGAAGCTGAAGGCAGACCTGCAGGCTAGCAGACAGACCGAACAGGATCTGCGCAGTCAGCTGGGCTCTCTAGGCAGCTCTGAACGCAGCATACGCTCTGAGCTCGGACAGCTGCGGCAGGAGAACGAACTACTGCAAAACAAGTGAGACATCCCACCTTCAGTTTGCTCTTTAAAGGGGTCATATGATGCTGCTAAAAAGAACATTATTTTGTGTATAACTTTTATAAAGAATATCTCTTTGGATTTGAGACTTTAGTCTTTGCAACTTTACAGATCTTCTTTATGCACCAAGAGCTTGTAACACTCCAAAGAGAAAGGAAAAATTGAAATCGTATCATATGACCCCTTTAAGAGAGCGCAGAGCAGACAGGGGACTGTACTTGTAGTAATGCAAACTCTTTTTTACACTCCAAAGAGAAAGGAAAAATTGAAATCGCATCATATGACCCCTTTAAGAGAGCGCAGAGCAGACAGGGGACTGTACTTGTAGTAATGCAAACTCTTTTTTTGTTTTTGTTTTCAGACTTCATAATGCCGTGCAGGCGAAGCAGAAGGACAAGCAGACAGTGGTGCAGCTGGAGAAGCGTCTGAAGGCAGAACAGGAGGCTCGTGCTGCGACAGAGAAACAGTTAGCAGAGGAAAAGAAACGCAAGAAGCTGGAGGAGGCCACAGCAGCCCGTGCAGTCGCTCTCGCTGCGGCAACCAGGTGCTCATGACACACCTTCCCATCATTCCATTGCATTTAATTTCCTAACATCCATTCCATTATATGTTGTGCATTCCATTCTCTTCCTTTCCATTTCATTATGCCATTCAAAAGTGTTTTTTTTTTCCTAAAAAAATTTATACTTTTTCAAAGTCAGCATGGATTCATTAAATTAATCAAAAGTGAGATTAAGATTTTTCGGTGTTTTTGAAAGAAGTCTTTCATGCTAACCAAGGCTGAATTTATTTGATTAAAAATGCAGTAAAAACAGTAATATTGTGAAATATTATTACAATTTGAAATAACGGTTTTATTTTCTTTTTTTTATATTTTAAAATGTAATTTATTCCTGTAGTGCAAAGCTGAATTTTCAGCAGCCAATACTCCAGTCTTTGATTATAAAGTTTGAAAGAACAGCATTTATTTGAAATAGAAATCTTTTATAACATTATAAATGTCTTTATTGTCACTTTAAATTAATTTAATGTGTCCTTGCTAAATAAAAGTAATTACTTGTGGAAAAAAAATCTTACTGACCACAAACCTTTGAATAGAAGCATACATAACATGCATGCCATACTATTTTGTGATATTTTCTGCCACTCCATTCTTTTTAATTTTCTAAAAATGACTGCTTTTTTATAGCTTTGCCTTCATCATTCATTCTGTCTGTTTCTCACATGATTCTTTTTTTCCCTTGTCAGTTATATCTTCACTTTCATGAGATCTGTTCAGTCTATTTCTTTCCATACAACTGCAGGATATTTAACACTTTTTGTATGTGAACTAACGTGTGTCATTTGTGTGTGTCAGAGGTGAGTGCACAGAGTCTCTGAGGAGGAGGATTTCTGAGCTGGAGACGGAGTGTAAGAAACTCACGCTTGACATCAAGGTGAAAGAAGATCAAGTCAGAGAGCTGGAACTCAAAGTTCAAGTGAGGAGACGTTCATTGCCATATTAGCTCTGAATCTCTTTCAAAATCTTCTGATTCTTCTGTAAGTGGAGAAAAAGTATAAAAATAGACAACTCCTTCTATCATGTCTTTCTAGGAGCTACATATATATAAGGAAAATGAGAAGGACACAGAAGTTCTGATGTCAGCGCTGTCAGCGATGCAGGATAAAACCCAGCACCTGGAAAACAGCCTCAGCGCTGAGACCCGAATCAAGCTGGACCTCTTCTCTGCCCTCGGAGACGCTAAGAGACAGCTGGAGATCGCACAAGGTCTTCCATCACACTCTTTTGTCCAGATTACCCACACTTCTCAAGTATCGGAAAAACATAGTTAAAAATAAAAATGCTGTCATCATTTACTAACTTTTTTTCTGGAATTGCTTGAAAGAATTAAAATTTTTGAGGGAACTACATTACAGAAGATCAAACTCAAAAGTTTAGGGTCTCTAATTGTTTTTTTGTTTTTGTTTTTTTTTTATGCTGAAAATTCAGCTTTACCATCACAGGAATAAATTACATTTTAAAATATATTCAAATAGAAAAGTTATTTTAAATACTAATACAATTCTATAATATTAATGTTTTTTGAGCGGAAGAGACTACTTTTAAACTGTTAAAAAAAATCGACCACAAACTTTTAAACGGTAGTTTATGTCTTTACTAAAAACATCCCCAAACGTGGAAAAACACTTAGTTGTTTCTGTCTGGATATGTTTTTTTTTTAGGTCAAATTCTGCAGAAAGACCAGGAGATTAAAGACCTGAAGCAGAAGATAGCAGAGGTCATGGCCGTCATGCCCAGCGTGGTGTATTCCGCAGATACGGGCAGCATGACCCCAGTCACGCCCCATTACTCCTCCAAGTTCATGGACACCAGTCCGTCAGGACTGGACCCCAACGCATCTGTTTACCAGCCCCTGAAAAAATGAATGCTTGTTTCCCACCACAACAGACCTACACTCATTCTCGCATACACAGACACACACACACATACACACGGTCTTCTCTGGTTGTTGTTTTTTTCCTCCATAGGCCCAGATTCTGAATCATCTTTGGCATGTCTGTGGCTCAGATTGCTTTTTTGTTTTCGTTTTTTCGTCTTCTATTACTACAGCTTCTTGCCCGGTCAGAAGGATGTTGTATTGTGTGACTGTATTTGTTGTAGTAAAAAAAAAACAAAAGACAGAAAAAGAGGACTTTTAAGGGACGTCACACGTTGAGAAAAACTGCTGTTTCTTTTCCCTTGTAAATGTCTAGAAACCTCACAGAAGTTGGTGAGTATCTTCCCTCAGTCCATTCAGAGAACGCTCGCATCCATTTTAGTTCCTCTTCTTTGGATTTCGGCCTTGATTTTACTGTTTTTTTTTTTTTTCCGGGGGGATGCAAAGCAGGGCAAGTGTGAGATCCGTTGTCCCAGGTGCTCTACCCCATATCAGAAGAAGATTTTTACTCAAGAATGTCACCATCTAATATGACAAGAATGTAACGCAAAAAAACAAAACGACCCAGAAACAATGCGACAAAATTATCTCACTTGGATCAGTATGTCAGGATCGGACGACTCCCGATCTTTAAGGACTCGTTTGACGGACCGAAGCTTCATCTGTGGATTGCTGTTCTTCCTCCTGGTACAAAAAGACAAACTGCGCCACAAACACAGTCCAGCAACGTAATTCACCAGTTACAGATAATCAGTGCCTTCATATGGGACCTCATTGGTGGAACCGAAAGATCTCTTCCCTCCCTTTGCCACGTCATGCCTCAACCACATCCTTTTTGGTCACATACGGCAAACGGATCACCAGCCCATTGGCGTGATGATTCTGCTCCTGTTTTGGTCCGCGCTTGTGAATTCGGTCATGTGTTTACATTATTATTTATTTATCCGGCGTTGCACTATTGCACTGTTGACGAGCTCGCAAGGGAATATCTTAAGTATGAAAACACAGGATACTTTCCTCTCCTTGTTTTCTTTATTGTATTGACCATCTTTCAGTATCAGACAGAAGCTAGTGTAGTCCAGTGCCAACTAAAACTGTAAATTTGTTGAAAAATAAGTGTTTGAGATCCATCCGGTTACTGGCTGGTCCAATGATCAGAAGCTAGAGGAGAGTATTATTGCTATTATTATATAGTTTGTGTCTTGTTTTCTGAGAAATACTTGGTTGTGCCACTTGATGGCGCCGTTGTGTTCAGAAAGTGTTGCTACTTTAAACCCGTTAGACTCTTGGAAAGGTTTTCATCTGACCATCATCACACTAGCTGTGTAAATGAATGCAGATCCAGACGTCTGCTAAGCATGAAGTATTACCGGGCTAAAGCAAGAACGTCCCGAGCCGACCCAATTTTTGGAAAAACCCTCAGATTTGTGTTTAAGCGAATACATTTTGCCAACCAGAGGAAGTCCGTTGCTTCAAACGAGTTCCGGTGCGGTTAGTTTCAGAAGGGGAGATGGTTACGGTGTTAGTATTCCATTGGTGAATGATGGGCGGGGTTTAGCCAGAGTCAGTCCTATGTGGTATTGTAGTGCTCTGAGATGGTTGTTGTTTTTGGTGTCTGTTTTTTAAAACTGTGATGTGATGGAGGTAGTGGGAAAGTTTGCAAAGTCCAAGTGGTTTAAATGAGAGAGGGGAGGGGGGGCGACAGTTATTTTGTTTTCTTTGCCCGCTGTCACTTCTAGCTTTCTGTCTGTTTTTCGGCCAGACCTCGGCTGCACTCTCTGTGAGGTCTCTGTGAGGTTTCAAGTAATAAAACATTTTTTTTTGTTTTTTTTTCTGGCATTTAAAATTCTTTTGTGGTTTGTCCATTGATTGTTGTGCTTTCTAAATGCTTGCATGCAAAATTATAGGTGGGTCACAATACATAGTGTTTTGACAGCAAGGAAAAACATTGCTAAATGCAAATGATATAACCGAACTAACCTAATTATTATGGTTTATTTTGGGCTGAGCGAAGGGTTAATTTATGATGAAGAATAACAATGAAACCAGTACAAAGTTCTGAATACATTTCCCCTAAGAGTAGGTAAACAGTATTTGTTTATTGGATTTCTCTGGACAGATTTTCATTGACAGAAATTGCAGGAGTACATATCAGCATGTCAGTGATATATAGACAAAAAAATAAACATTATGCTTTTAGATCTCATTTTTGCTTTTATATGTTATTTCCAAATGGTTAATGTTAATTTTAAATGGATCAAACAGGCATTTTTCATCCAATTAGACGTTATTTTATGCAAGATTTTGATCATGATCTAATCAGAAACACCTTAACATCACACCAGCTTCTGCAAAATTAACACAAAAACCTAGCCTCTTTTTATAATATATATATATATATATATATATATATACAGTACT
>NW_015659941.1:1092290-1108051 GCF_001515625.1 Sinocyclocheilus rhinocerous | reverse complement strand
TGCAAAAGTCAAAAGCCTTTAGTATTTTCAACAACAAAAAATTTAAGCCAGTTATTTCTGTCTTTTGCTGTAGTGTTGTCAGTAGGAATTATCAGTTTACAAACATTCATTTAGCCATTAATTGTAATAATCCAGTGAGATATTTGTACAGTATACAAAAGGAATCTGACAGAAATATATATTCTCAGTGACTTTTTAAAATATATATATATATATATTTTAAAAAAAAATGTTTTGTATGTTTTTGCAGGTAGCAGTTGCTAGTTTGTAAACTATTGCAGCATCTCGTGCTGACAGATTCGCTGAGTGCTAAGTGTGATGCCTTCATCTCTCATTCATAAGAGGTTATTACGTGCATGAATAAATAACCAGTGCATTCATATTAAACGCATCTCTTTTTTATAACCATGCAGACAGGCTCACAGTTCCACACTCGATCTTTCTTCAGTGCATCACTGGCATGATGTGCATGTAAAAACTCTTGACACAAGGACACACTTTCACATTAATGGGCTCCACTGTTCAATTTTTACTTAAAGATGCCACAACCACGTTATTTTCAACGTGGAAATAAGCTATTTTGTGTGAATGTGCATTACAGAAGAATAACATAAGTGCAGTGAACCGTAAAACTGTGTGTGTATGATGATGATAATTTTAAAATAGCCATAACGGGCTGCTGATTTTGTATAGGTAAAGTAACTGGAAGTGGAAGCCTCGCACGTTCAAGTTAAAATGGCCATTCCCAATCTTGCTTCAAAAATAAGGTGGATAGTATTAGTTCACTCTTATGCCGTCCCAGACCTGTATGTATAGCCTATATCTATGTATTCACCAGTTAAAGCTGTATGAGCTGCAGACTTGCTCTAATCAGCATACGGACGCATTAATAATGTACAGGAGCCATTTAGTATGTCAACCACGTTTCTCAAGCTTCCAGTTCCAGTAATATAGGATGAACTGGGAGAGTGAATGACTCCCATGGGATGCACTGTTTCACATTCAGCCTCCCTAAAGAACCTCATCTGACTGCCTGCTTTAACAGGTACATTAGTTTCTGCAATAATCGGAATGAATCTGTCATAGTCACTCGAGAATGCTGAAGATCTGGATTCTTCTTTGTGTTAATCACCTGAACTGAGTGAACTGAACCTGTTGAACTGAACCTGTTGTTCTGCTGCGAGACCCTGGTCAATTCTATTTATTGTTCATCTTCACATGAAACTAAACTAAGTTTTGGTGGGTCACGGTAGGGGTCAGAAGAACCTGATGCCCCGGTCTCTATTTGCTCTTTGAGTCGTGCATTGAGGTTGTAAGATGCCACCCTAAGTTGACAAAAGGCCCAATGACAAGCAAAATGACCTCTTTCTCAGAAACACTCTTGAATGTCTTTTCCTTTCACCTTTCAGTTTCTTTATTTCCATTTTTCCATCTCTTTCTCCATGTGGTGATGGGCTGTCAGTGTAGAAGCACTTATGCGGATGAGTTTAGACAGGGATGAGCGGAGAAAAAGACAACTGCATGCGCTCTCAAAGAAAAGATTCACTGTTTCTGTTTCTCATCCGTTCTGTATTTATTCATTGTCACTAAATATATATATATATATATATATATATACAAACACCATAAGCTGACATTTGTTGTTAGATCCACTTTTCTTGCATAAAATGAACCACGTGCCTCATGGAGGCAACACTGTGTGACAGTGGAAAGAAATGTAGGTTTTTATAAATTAATTTTGAGAAATTTAGTCATAGTGTTCTGAAATATTGTGTAATTTGCTCATATCGTACCTTAATGTCATTCATTCTTTCATTTTTTAAGAACAATGCAATTGAACCATTTTTACTATGGAAAACATTAATGTAATATACTTTTAGTAACGAGTGACAGAATCTAATACAATTGGCTACTACATTTTTAGCTAAATTGTACTTACATGTACAATTTTCAATTGATCAAACAGGCAATCCATTTTATCAATGTAATAATGGGCAATTATAGTAAACCCAATACAAATGATACATTTTAATCACTATCCAATGGAAAAACACCTTAAGGTCACATCAGCTTCGCATAATTAACACACTCTTCTTTTTTTTCTAAATTTTTCAGTAGTGCAGCTGTGCAATTTACTTGTATCAGAATGCGAATGTTTTTAAAATAACAACAAAACATTTTTTTTTCTGTAAACAGTGTAAAATCCCTTACTGTTACATGACAGAATCTAATAGAATCGGCTACTAGAATATTAAATTACTTGTATTTCTTTGTTTTGCTAATAATAATAATAATAATAAGGTTTATACATTAACACTAGATCTAAATAAAAACATAACATCTTATATCTGCAATATTCTTGATTAGTATTTGTATTTTTCTCTATTCGCTTGTGTAATGCTGTTTTATTGTTTTATTCAGTTATTTCATTTTTACCATTATTCATATTATTCTTAACCGTAATGTTATGCGTGGTTTAAATCGTCTAAATGCTATAAAATACATATTTTTCCATTAATAATAATTAGTGTTTGTTTTAATCACACAAGTCAAAAGGCATATTGTTTATATACACACGCGAAGCCCCGCCTACTGAATATTATCTGGATAATTTACATACCGAACCCCGCCCTCCGCCCACTCACGGCAGCGTCGTGACGGAACATTATCCGGTTAATTTACATACTAAGCCCCGCCCGCCGTGGCGAGCATGTTCGTGCATCCAGCCATCCACCCAGGATCATCCGAGGAAAAGGAAGAAAATCACAGGCTGTCAGAAAAGTTTTCCTGCGGGCAGAGGATCGCGCTCTCAGGATTATTAATTGTCACAATAAACTGTATTCATCATGGACGCGTTGAAATCCGCCGGGCGCGCGATCATTCGCAGTCCCAGTCTGGCTAAACAGTCTTGGACCTCTGGAAAACATAAAAGTGAGTTTTACAGCTGTCAGTCTGCATGAATTTGCTTGGAAACGGTCGTTATAGGTCTTGTTTATATCTGTTGATCTGATATGAAGTTCAGAGTCAAAGTTGCTTGCAACTTGTGTGTTAAAGCAGGAATTTACTCGCATTTACATGAAATTTCATAACAAACCATCGAACTGTTCATGTTTTCAAAGCCCGCTGTTTGTTAGTTAACTATATGTTAGTGCAATTTAACAGCAGTTTTCAGGAAATTACGCGTATTGTTGTCATGACTGCTTTGTGTAGCTATTGTATAGATTTATATCGATTTGTTTTTCCTAAAAAGGGTTGAGAACCGAGAACCGTTTCCGACTCCTGGTTTTAAACACCAAAACCGAATGATTTTCCTGGCGTTCGGTTTTTGACAGCCTGTCCTGCACTGATATTCACTGACTCTACAGCGGGGATCAGTGTTAGTTCGATTCCCGAACGAACGATTCTTCTGAACCGGTTCCTTATAGTGAATCAAAAGCAAAACCCCGATTCCCGAACAAAAGACTTGTATGAGCCGTATGAACACATACTGCGAACACATACTGCGAGATCAATGTCGTGCGAATCCCAAATTATTTTTATGAACTGGTTATTTAAAGTGAATCGAAAACAAACAGCGCGATCGATGTACCCCGATTCGCGAACCAATGATTCTTATGAGTCGGTTATTTTCTGGGGAGTTGTAAACACACATCGAGATCACTGTCGCACGATTCCCGAACAAACGATTCTAATGAACCGACTCTTTTAAGCCAATAAAAAAAAACCATTCAGCTCGACCGGATCGATATGAATCAGATGTATATGATGAGCTTCTGGTGTTTTGTCTTGCTGTGGAGAGCATGGCAGTGGAATGGGTCTGATCCTGGCGACCCAGTGTTGCTAGGCAGTGCTTTTTAGATGTACATGGACCTGCTTTATTTGGGGGAAAAAGCAAGAAAGACTGTGAAGGAAGATACCAGTCTCTGGTATTCTCTATTTTTTCTGTGGTTCCTTTGACCGTTTCATTGCAATGTTGTCTCGGCTCCAATAAAACACACCCTCAAAGGAATTATTCTAAACCTGTATGACTCACTTTTTTTCCCGGAGGAACCTAAAAGCTGAAGAATGTTGGCTGCTGTTTTCGATAGTTAATGAAAGTGAATGGGGGGAATGTACACACTACATTGCAAGTCTCCTCAAACCGTTTAAAACTATTGTTCGAGAAGCAAAGAAATTTAAGTCAAGATCATTTGAAAAGGTGATGTTTGGACACGAGAGTGGCATCAAAATGCAATTTTGTAAAGCTTTTTTAAGTGAATAAAGAGTTGACTCAAATTTGGGCCTGTTCCTCACACACAGTTTTCCTATGGCTTGAAGATGTGATATGATATTATAAATTATGTATGCACATTTTATAATGTTTCTTTTTGAAGCCTGAAAGCCCTAGTCCTCATTCACTTTCATTATATCAAAAAGGCCAGCCAATATGTTTAAAGACATTTCAAGATATTCTTAAAAAATGCAATTTTTGGTTCCTGTAGAGATGCAGGCATGCGGTTCAGAACAATACAAGGATAGGTCAATGCAGAGCTTTTTCTCTTTTGGGTGAAGTATTTCTTTAAATCTCTGAGCACGTGCACTGCTGGTCTCAGCTGCTGGTGTTCCACTGGATCCAGTGGCGTCTTTGATCTCAGATGCGGTGTGTAAGTCTCACAGACAGCAGAGTTCAGTCCATCTGCTGCACGGGTCACAAAAACAAGCTTAACTGCCTGGTGACCTTTTTGTTTGCTTTTATGGGGAAACCCTCCACAAACAGCTTAGCTGTCAGACTGATGTCACCACACTGTCACGTTTGGGTTTTGGCATGCATGATATATTGGTGACCATGCTAGTATTGATCAGTATTGACATGGTTTAAAATAACCACATGTCAGTCAATTATTATCATGTTCTGCTATGTTTTCAAAGCTGTGCATGAACGAAGTATGCCATCCATCTGCCGCATTGAAGAAATGTGATGTATGTTTATTTATAACATATATTGTAAAATTATAAATAAAATATATTTTATAAATAAATAGATTAGATGTATAGATTGTGAATTATATGAAAGGTTTATAAAATATAAACAATTTATATGTATTATATTTTACAAATATTAGTTATAAATAATATGCTGAATAATATTATAGTATATAAAATATATTTATGAACCATTTGATGTATAGTATATAACATATACTATACATAAAACAAATATACATAAAACAAATATAAGTATAAATTATCTATCTATCTATCTGTCTGTTTGTCTGTCTATCTATCTATCTATCTATCCATCTATATATGCACACATTGTAAAAAATCTATATGTCCGGTCCTAGAAAAAAATCCGAAATATCCCATTATTTTCATCATTAAGGTGCTTTTCTGTGTGCTTATCTCGTGATCATTCCAACATGAACTGAAGGCAGCATCATACCTGAGACTGATTTTCTTTTGGTATCCATGGTGACTTTTATAGTGGACTGGGTCAGGGTTTGTTACTAATGGTCCATGTCCTCATCCTGCACAAGACTGACACATTTTTCTATACACGTAATTCCAGCTCACCTGCTCTGAGGACATTTACTCGTATCAGCTGTGAGAGTCTCTGCAGTAATAGTGCAGCAGACAGTAGCTGTAGCTTTTTGAGCCTGTTTTAACAGGAAATGTGTCTCACCACAGCAGATTCACAGCATGACGCCTGAAACCACAGTCAATTTTACCCCAAACGCACCCAATCACGATGCATTTCTAGATAGCAGCAGTGGACTGGAGATTAGAACTGTATCATGAGATTATGTGGCCACTTTTGGCGCCCGGAGCTTGAATTTAGGATTTCTAATCAAAAGTTCTAGAATATATTTTTTGAAACTAAATGTTCTGATTAGAAGAGTCATATTCAAACCAAATGTAAAAAAAAAAAAAAAATTTAAAACGCCTACAGCTAAGCTAATGAACTATATTGGCAGAAGACCATTTGTTCTGATTATTATGACTAATAAATATAGTGTTTTTTGAACATCTGTGATATCAATACTTTTGTGATATCACTTTGATACAGGACTACTTTTGTGATGCTTTTTATGGAGCTTGATAGACATTTTGTCACATACACATAATATTTATGGGTATCGAATACCAACTTTTTTTGCAATATGCAGGTAGTTGATCATAGAGAATTTTTTTTAGGTTTAAGTTTGGGTGTAGAACTGATTTATTTTAAGGCTTACAAAATGTAAAACAATATGAGTTGTTATATACATTAATTAAGCAATTTAATTAATTAATTTTGGATCATGATAATCAATATTAATATTAATTCATATTGGTCAATTAAATTTTTATTGGTCACAAAAAATATACAATATTGTTGATCATTGACGATTATTTTATGCTTAAGTGTGGATTAAGTGATATGTAGATCATATAAAATCATTTAAAAAGTAAAAAAATTATATGCATAGTTTTATTATATATATTAAGTGATTAATTTAATTTAGAATTTTGGAGCTTGATATACATTAATGTATATGGTTATGGAATATTTTTTTATGTTTCAGTGTGGATTAAGTGATATGCAGAACTGATTTTTATTAAGTTTTTTTTTTTAAACAATTAAAACATGGTTATTACATACTCTTATTTATAATTAATTTTGGCTGCTTGATAGGCATTAATATTTATGGGTATGCAAGTGTGGCGAGCGTGTGGCGGCGCTGACGCGCGTTCACGACAGTGCCATGACGCGAGGGTGTGGCGCCGTCCACAAGTGACGCAGTAGAGACGAAAATGTGGAATAAAGTCGTTATTTTTGTTTTCTTTGCGCAAAAAAGTATTCTCGTAGCTTCGTAACTTTACAGTTGAACCACTGATGTCACACGGACTACTTTGTCGATCATCTTGGTACTTTTCTGGACCTTGAACGTGGTAGTTACCTTGCTGTCTATGGGAGGGTCAGAGAGCCCTCAGATTTCATCAGAAATATCTTAAATTGTGTTCCGAAGATGAACGAAGGTCTTACGGGTTTGGAACAACACCAGGGTGAGTAATTAATGACAGAATTTTCATTTTTGGGTGAACTAACCCTTTAAAATATAATATGCATTATCATCTTTAATAGTAACAAAAATGCAATATCAGAAGTAGATTATTGTTGTTTTAAGTGTCACTTAAGTGATGTACTGATTTATTTTATTAAGACTTTTAATCAATTTAACAATTTTTTGCCTTAATTTATTGTCAATGTCAATCATTTTTGCAAAGTAGTTTTGCGACCTTTGTTTTCATCTTTGTTTTGGCCTCTGTCTGTTTGTTAAACTACACATTTCTCATTTTGCAATGACACGGTGTTTATTAAAAAGTTAAGTAACAGAAGAAACAAGTTTCTTTTATCTGTGAATATCTTTGTTTGAATTGAAATGGCATGAGCTTGAGTAAATGACAGAATTTCATTTGTGGCTGAACTATCGCTTTAATGAAAGCTGCTTATTCAAGTGGAATGAATCCAGTGACGTTTTTAGAAATCAGAGACAATAGTGAGTCAAAACAATTATTTACGTTGCATTATTATAGTCATTTGAGCAGAGCTTCTGACTTTGCCTGCTGGAACTGGCACGTCAAATAAAGCATTATGTGTGGAAGGCCAGATGTAGTTCTTGAAGGCTGTGATGCATTCATGTCTGTGGACAGGGTCTCAGCAGGCTAGTGGCAGTTGGTTTCAGTAATCTTGTGCAAGCTTATCGTTGCGTGAATGAAAAGCTTTGTCATTTCCGGTGCCGTTAACCATCTTCCCACAGAGCTGTCTGTGTCTGATCATCTCAAGAAAGCAGATTTGAATGGCAGAATTTCCTCTTGTGGTTGGCTGAACGTCTGCACATGAACTTTGAAAGGGCCACATGAAACACAGTCATTATGCTCTCGTGACAAGCCAGACTGAGTTTAGTGGAAGTTCCAGAACAGCTAACTTAAACTCTTAAAAATAAAGGTGCTTAATCAGAAGAAGCTTCTTTCGCCACAAAGAACCTTTTGTGAAACCGAAAGGTTCTTCAGATGTTAAAAGTTCTTAATGGAACCATTTAGACAAAAAGGTTCTTCTATGGAATCATGAAGCACCTCTATTTTTGTATCTTTAAGTACAGGTACATCTCAAAAAATTAGATAGGGTGTGACACCATGACTTTCCAATATTGAACTTTTTCACAATATTCTAATTTTCTGAGACATTGAATTTTGGG
The DNA here is from genome assembly GCF_001515625.1 of Sinocyclocheilus rhinocerous. Taxonomy (NCBI): domain Eukaryota; kingdom Metazoa; phylum Chordata; class Actinopteri; order Cypriniformes; family Cyprinidae; genus Sinocyclocheilus; species Sinocyclocheilus rhinocerous. Next base: position 1,099,832 of record NW_015659941.1, on the reverse strand, counting down.
TTTTCATTATCTGTAAGCCATAATCATCAAAATTTCAAGAAATAAAGGCTTGAAATATTTCACTCTATGTGTAATTAATCTATATAATATATGGGTTTCACTTTCTGAAATGAGTGACAAAAAATATTGACCTTTTTCATGATATTCTAATTTTTTGAGATGTACCTGTAGAGTGCATTAATTCCCGTCCACTTTTTCAGCTGTGTTGGTTGGGGAAATATTTTTCCATTAATTTTTCCCATAGGGATTTTAAAAAGTCTTTGTTAAAGCATCAAGCTAACCAGCTAGGTGGTGAATCACAACATTACAAACTTTTATTTAAAGCGAAAAAGTATCTGAAAATTGGACAAAAAAGACAAAGGTACTAGATTATGAAGTTACATTTTTTAGAGTGTGGGCGTTGAATAGACAGAAACCAAAACATAGCGAAAAGAGGTGCTGCAGCAATGTACAGTATGAACTTTAAATCATGTAAATGTTTTCAGGCAGGCCCCACAAATAAAATGATGAATTTGTAAAAGGCCGGGCTGTCTTAAAGGAAGTTGCTAATATGAAATATCACTGTTAAGCCAGTTTTAAATTTGCTTGTTGGCCAGTTGCAGATCCTACCTATTTAGGTATGCCAACATAAAGCTGGTTGTAAGAAATGGAAATCGTAGGGAATTTAATGATTATTTTGATTCTAGTTCATTAATGATTCTTTTTATACCTCTGAAGAAACTCACAAGTTGTCAATTCACTTTAAAATGGACATAATAAAAGTAATTACTTGTGAGAACACTTTAACCAATGCTGTTAGTAATTGAGTTGAGAGATTGATTCTAATATGTTTCATATTTCACCCCAAAATCAACAGAATCATTTAAGACTTTGGAAAGTAAGTAAGGCCTATTTGTAGGGCCATTTCATTTTTTTATATATTTTTTTGCATTGGTTTATTTATTAATTTTGACAACTAAGCAGCACATTTTCCCGCAAATTCTGATTGGATACGTTACTGCAGAACAGCACTTGCATTGCATCTGTTTGCTTTTTAATATAGAACAGCCCTTTTTCTTTTTTATGATATGTAAATACTAAATATTTTTACATGATGTTAATATGTTTTAGTATTTAAAATGCTATCAAAATAGGGGCAAGACCCTTTTGGGGTAGGGGCGTGTTTGGTTTGGGGATTCAAATATCAACATTGGCTACCAGAAATCGCTTACTCTGCCTTTAAGTGATGGCTGGGTGATGTATTGAGCATATTTGTGATTATTTTGGTGGATTAATGTGCTTTTAATTGGGTCGTTAAGTTGGGTCATTAGAGAAGTTTCATGATAATTTCTTTGTCTCATGACTATATGTTTTGATCATTTCTGTGAATCTGTTCAAATTGTCTGTTTCAGTGAATTGATTCACTCTGATTCAGTGATTCATTTGCAGCATCACACAAAGACGTTTTGTTGCATTTTTCAGATAATTTAGTTGTAAAATAAAATATATAAAGAATAGGCTACCGTTTGGGGTCAGAAAGCTTTATTTTTTTGAAAGAAATTAATACTTTTATTCAGCAAGTATGCATTAAATTGATCAAAATATTTATAATGTTAAAAAAGATTTCCGTTTCAAATAAATGCTATTCTTTTGAAGCCTGAAAAAAATGATATATCACAATTTCCACAAAAACATAACTGTTTTCAACATTGATAATAATCAGAAATGTTTCTTGAGCAGCAGATCAGCATATTTTACTGATGAAGATCTCTCTTCTCCTCCTCCTCCTCTGCAGCTCTGTCATCTCTTGTTTTATCTCCTGTCTGAACAATGTCTCCTATTCTGCCATTCTCATCTCTCTCCCGTCCCAGACGGCATGATCTGTGCTACTTGAGTTCACACAGATCTGTCCCAGCAGCCTCTGTGTTTCTCAGTAGATTGTAACGCTCCAGTCCCATTCATTTTCTCTACAGAGAAATATATTTTTAACAAAAACAACCTTGCATGAGGTCATGTGATGATACTGTAGAATCCACAAATCTGTGTTTTTCTTAACATGTTTAATTGCCAAAGCTTATCAAATTGTCAAATTTGTCTTCTGAAAGAAATAAGGAAAGAAAGAAAGAAATAAAGAAATATGGTCTGGACATTTTCTTAGCAGGTTTTGTGAAAGCAGGACACTCTTAACTGGTGTTGGTGATTTGAAGGGTTAATCTTCTGGTTCTGGTGGGTTTGGATTGTAGCTTTTTGGTTGTATTGTTTGTGTCAGTTGTTTCGATGAACGGCAGCATTTTGCTTGACATGGTATGGTGTGTGTGTGTGTGTGTGTGTTGAGTTGAACAATCTTTGTGGTTGTGTACAGTGAGTGGGAGATTGTTTGAGGTGGACTCATAGACAATAACTCTATTCTCTACACAGTTGCTGTAGTATCGCACATCATTTGCTCTCAAAATTCAGAGTTTCTCTATCATCACAAAATTATAATTACATTTTAGGAACTCTTTGATGCTTACTTGCTTAATAAGTGGTCAAGTGATATGAGTTTTATAATGGACGATGCTCACAGAGAACTAGAATGTTATATTGACCAATAAGAATAAAGGATCAGACATATCCATTTCATAATCCACATTAGCACTTGTGCATCTGACTGTGTTTGGGTAATCATATCCCCCTCATTTCCAACTATTTGTTGTTCAAAGAAAAATTTCCTTTCTTTGAAAAGCAAAAATGTTAAAAATAAAAAAGGTTTATATTTAAAGGCACTTACATTGGATGTAAATGAGGCCAATCTGTAAAAAAAATACCCTCTGTTTCAATAGTAAAGCCACAAGATGTAAAAGATATGTGTTAACAACATGATTTTAAGGTGAAAAAATCACCTCCTAACAATTCCTGTGTAAAGTTTTATCCACTTTTAGACTGTAAAAAATGTTATTTTAATTATTTTAAATAATTAAATTAAAAGTTTGACCGATGTATTGGTTTTGCCGATTAATCGGCACCGATAGTTGATCCATGCCATTAGTTTTTCCAGGTTGCGTCCATTGCTGGAGCGGCTGAGAAGGGTCCGCTGTCATTTTACAGTGCGAGAGCGCTGCACAGTTCGGGAAGCTTCAGACGTGGATTTAAACTCATCCGACAGAAAATCCTGCCGCGCCAAAGAGCACCATTCACATAGTTTCCCATTAAATTACATTATATTTGTCCCAAATCGTTGTTAATGTACATAATGACTTCACCCTAGGCTGTAAAATTGTGTATTGTGCATTTTTCAGTGAAACGTTTGTCTTTCTGTGGCTCTAATAAAGTCTGTATGCTTCATATAGAGAGCTGTAATATAGATCGCACTTTCTCTTACCATTTGCTCTGTTTATTTAAACACAGAACTTCAAACTTATCTATGCTGCTTTGTTCATTTTTGAAGTAAACATTTTCCCATTTGGTGATTAAATAAACCGTTTTAGACCGCCACTGACCGCCACCGCGTCCGGTGCGTGTGATAACCTGCGAGTTTGTCCTAGACGCAGCGCTGCTTTTTCGCCCAGTGGTTACGCACTGCATGACTTCACAATAGGAGGAATCGCCGACAACTCTGTCTGGTTAGCTAACTACATTTCATAGGCTATAACTCCTCCCTGAACTTCCCGCTACCCTGTATCTTGCTCTCTCATTGGCTGTAGGTCATCGCTGATGATTTTTTCAGTCAGAACTCATTTTCAAAATTTTGAAGCGCAGACAGATCCAGATATTTAGCATGCCAAATATTTCATGGGCGTTGGCGACTCGTCTGCAATTCTCTCAGATTGCGTCTGATAATTCACACTGCGTGATTGTTACTCGCGTGAATGAGCACCGATTTGCCTCCGATTTCTGGCATTTATCGGCAGTTACGCGAAACCTGTCGGCGAGTGAAAATCGGGGCTAAAATCATGCAGTGTGAACTCTGCATAACATATTTTGTTATTCTAATTAGATAATCATCACTTTTTCTAGAATAGAATCAGTTAAATTGTGAGAGTGCACATACAATATTACAATATCCGTATGTAATTTCAATGCTATGGTCTTTGTGTAGATAATATTTAAAGATGGCCATCTTTAAGCATGACTGTTGAAATGAAATGGTACCACTTTACAATAAGACTCCATTTGTAACATTAAGATTAATGAAAGCTGTGTAAGTATAGTTCCTTAGAGTGTGTTAATCAATATTTACTATTACTAATACATTTTTAAATTTTAACGTTTCTTCTGTTAACATTAGTTAATAAACTATGAACTAACTTTAATGATCAATATAATAATTAATATTAATATTTTTATTCATTTGCCAAGTATGGTTCAGTTTTTAAAAATTTTTTTTTTATAGTAAAGCACTATTTTAGTTCTCGTTCAGTATCCATTTAAAAAACTATTGGTTGATTAATCGTTATCGGCCAGTGTGGACCAACCTAGCTATCGGTATCGGTAAAATCCACTATTGGTCGACCTCTAGAATAAATGTATAATATATAAGTGAATAAGTGTTTTTATTAAATTAAAAGCTTTTTATTTTTGCCTTTAAATCCTCCACTTATTGGCCCCATTTACTTACATTGTTCGTGCCTCACTGTAACCTCAATTTTTTTCTCTTTTTTTTTTTTAAAGAAAATGAGGGATGAATCAAAATAATTTACCATGGTAATAATCAACATTATGCTGCAGACTGAGCATATTGACTTTATATTGAACCCCAAAATATTCCTTTACTCGCTTAAAGCATGCCTAACCTGGAAAGAAAATGGTGTAGAATTTACTTTGAAACAATTATTTTCACAAACATTTAGAAACTGTGAAACTGCATGTAACATTCAATTAAATGTGAAAAAGACTAAAATAGTATTATGTACCCCATTAATCTTAGTTTTATTTCCACCTTTGAAAAATCATCTTTAGTATTTTAGTAGTCAGATTTGTGTAGAAGCGTGTAATTTTTGCACCAAGTGTCACGTTGTAAATTTAATAACTGGTGAATTTTCACACAGGTTTTCCCAAACAATCCTTGAGGGCGTATAAATCTCTTTTTACAGTCTGGAGCGTGTCTCCATCTAAGTGCTATTTTCAGCTGTCGTTCAGGAGAAGGCGGATCCACGTTTGGAAAACCTGAGCTCACGCAGCGAGAGCTGTAATCAGAGCAAACCTCAGACAGTCAGCATGTTGATTCAGCAGCTCTGTGACTGACATTGAGGCCGTATCCTCAAGAAGCCGCTGGTGGTGCTTTATGGATGGGTCGGTGCAGACCGTAGGGAACATGATTACATGTCAGTGATTACAGTGTCATCTGAGACACTCACAGGAAACTGACTCAGAGCTTTATGTAAACATCGGCCTTGAATTAAATGACTTGTCTGTGCATTCGAGAAACGGCCTGACCGTTGGATTGGATCGGAATTTAATGTTTGGAGTGTGGAAGCGGAGAACATAATGGCTCTGTTTCAAAACCTAGTGAGCTGCCTATGTAGGGAGCATTTTAAGGCATTGTAGACAAAGGCTGTTCCTTCTAAGATGCCTTCTTCTGGCCAGAATACATACAGAAACACAAAGGTCTTCACAACAACCCCATCAAAAAAAAGTTAGAATTTTGACGGAAATATATTACTATTGTAAAGTAGAATGTACAATCACTTTGTAAAAATTTGTCAAAAAAATAAAAGGAACGGTTACATTTTCATTTGATTACATTTTTAAAGATTAATTAAATTGTTAATGTTTTATGCCTTCATTTGCTTACCAACATTTTTGATAAAAAATGTGTATGAAATCATATATCCAGAACAATTAACACACAATTTCTAAAATAAATAAATACATACATGCATACATAAAATGCAAATGTTAGTAAATTATTTAATTATGTTTTATGAATTGAATTGATTGGACATGTTTTTTTTTATTTTTGATTCATTAAAATTGAATTAAACTCTTAGAATTATCCATAAAAAAATTATCCATAAAAATTCAAAATGGAAAACACAGAATTTAGGATACCGTAAAAGTGTGTGAGGAATGGACTGAAATTTTAACAAAAAATATTACAAATTATTTTAGTTTAATTAAAATAAAGCTGAAATAAAATATAAATATTAGATTAAAATGTTTTTTTTTTTAATGTAATTTATCTGAAATACAATAAGGTTTAGGTTGAAGTACTAATATACTAATGTAGTACTAAATAAAAATAAAGCTAAATAGAAATTTAATAAAACCCCAAAAAACCAATAAAAATGACAAAACCACATAACAAAATGACTAAAACTTGAATCTAAAAATAAATTCTAATTTAAAATTAATCAATACTATATAATAAATAATAAATACTATATAAAATAATACTAAAATTACGCTGCTACAATCTAGTCTTAAAATGCTTTTGGGAAATGCAGCCCTGAACAATTTGTTCACAAATCAGATGTTGCTTTCCCTGTGCAACCTGATTTGAAGTGTCCCAACTGAGCCTGAGACACTCCTGCTAACAACAACTCCAGCAAACCCCTCATTTAGAGGCCCAAATCCAATCTAGTGAACAGGACACGAGGAGTTTTCCTAGAGAGATGTGGAATAGCTCCAGGGTTTCTCCGGGGTCTCTGTGGCTGACAGCTGGGGGCAAAGCCTCTGATCGCTGGGCTTTCTGCTGGTTTCATCAGCTAGTTCCTGCTGAACGTGGACTCGCTCGTGATGTACCTGCACACGCTGACGAGCGGCTTCATTCTGCCAGCTATAAAACAAACCGAAAACGGCTAGTGCAGACATATCTCAGATGGAATTTTTTTAAACCTTCTGTATTTGGTTTTGGCACATAATGATATAACTGACAGATGCAGACAAAGCAGAAAAAGTGGGTGTCTTCTTCTTTTGACTTCCAGTTAAGCAACAGCACTCTTCGTGCCAAGAGTGTAAGAGATGCCGTCATATTGTATTGATTATTTGATAGCACTACATTAACACCAGAGATAGCTGCCGACTGGATCAGAGTTTAATGACCTTCCTGAGATGCCTGACAATGACTGATAAATTGGGAGGCAGTAATTAGAAATGTTAGGACACTTCCAGAAGGTGTGCCAGCCAAGCAGCCGTTTGTCCACATGGATCGCAGCCTGGCTTTCGTTTAGATGGTGAAGACTAGGCCTATGCAGTATCTTAAAGGGATACTCCACCCCAAAATGAAAATTTTGTCATTCTGCCAAGTAAATTACACTGTCAGTGTCCAGAAAAGTATGAAAGACATCATCAGAATAGTCCATCTGCCATCAGTGGCTCAACCGTAACGTTATGAAGTGACGAGAATACTTTTTGTACGCGAAGAAAACAAAAATAATGACTTTATTCAACAATTCGTCTCTGTGTTTCTCCTCATCACCGTAGCGCCATTTTGGAGAATAGCCACTGAACGCAAGCAGCGTACGCTCTTCTGTGTCAGCCGTGACACAAGGATACGTTTTCTACGTGTATTTACGCTTTGATTTGAACGAAAACAGTGCATCCGTGCAGCGCGGCTGACACAGAAGAGCGTACGCTGCTTGC
>NW_015659941.1:1091802-1092163 GCF_001515625.1 Sinocyclocheilus rhinocerous | reverse complement strand
GTAATTTACTTGGCAGTCAATGGGACAGTCACAAGCCTCCCGGTTTTCATCCCAAAAAAAATTCTTAAATTGTGTTCCGAAGACGAACAAAGCTTTTATGGGTTTGGAACAACATGGGGGCAAGTGATTAATGACAAAATTTTCATTTTGGGGTGGAGCATCCCTTTAAATTCTAAAGTTTGTGTCGTTGCATCTCATCCTACCGAAATCCGAGTGTAACAAAGTTCGTAGTCAAGGGAAGAAGGAGGCGGGAACCGGCGAACATTTAAACACTTTAATAAAATAAACAAACACAAAATGAAAGTAAAGCGGCAGCCCCTCGCGGACGACTGCCGCACACAAAACACAAAATAAAATCCAG
>NW_015659941.1:1087220-1091415 GCF_001515625.1 Sinocyclocheilus rhinocerous | reverse complement strand
TCCAGGCCTGGTCCTCTCTCGTCTTTCACTGTCGTAACTCCTCCTTTTATCCTTCCGGAGCTCCTCCGTGGGACTCGAGACCGGTGAGTGGTGCAGGTGTCGCTCATTATCAATTACTCCACCGGCCTCGCTCCGTTCCCACGGCTCTCGGCCCCGCCCCCACTCGTCACACCGATATATCTGTTCCTAAATCTTCCTGCTAAGGGCCAGATTTACTAAACAGGGTAAATTGGCGTTCAGAGCGCAATTCCATAAAAGCGGAAAATTCTGCAGGTGATTTACTAACAATGCGCACATTAAAGAACACAGACGCAACCGGATCAATTCCATAATGACCAGCACAATCTACCAAGAGCAGCGCAAATTACCGCCTGCTTTAAGAAATTTTTTTTGGTGCGTTAAATAATGGCGCAAATACCAGTAATTTGACGAAAGCAAACGTTAGTAAATCACGTTGCGTGATTCATTTTAAAACTCTCCTCACATAAATTTCACATCTGAAAGGGAAACTCTTACAAATGCATATTCAATAAGGTCAGGCACAAAAATAACTGTGTCCACGCCTTTTCAGCGCTAATTCCTCACTGCGCGTCTTTAGTAAATCCTGACAGTACTATTTTAACACCAAAAGACGGTTTGCGCTAGCGCAAGCTGTTAGTAAATCTGGCACAAAATCTTTCTCAGGTGTTCTGGAATTGGATTATATTCCAATATATTGGGAATATTTTTTACTATATCCAGTGTTTTTCCTTTTAAAGAGAATTTTGATGTTGTTTGCTCAAGTCCTTTGAAGCAGGGTTATTATTAACAAAAACAAACCATAAAAAACATGGTCATTAGTTGAAATAAAATAAACATTAACTAAAATAAAAAAAGTTGTTATAGTTTTAGTAATAACTAATACCAAATAAACTAAAAATTAATAACTTAATACAAACTACATTGGCGGCCGAAACTTTTAAATAATTATGATTCTTAATTTTTTTTAAATTCTACATACTTTAAACTTTTGAGTGGTAGTGTTTCATGATTTCCATAAAAATATTAAGCATCAACTGTTTTCAACACTGATAATAATCAGAAATGTTTCTTGAGCAGCAAATCAGCATAGAATGATTTCTCATTCATTTGAGAAATCCTTCATGATTTCTGAAGGATTATGTGACACTGAAGACTGGAGTAATGATGCTGAAAACACCGCTTTGATCACAGGAGTAAATTACATTTTAAAATATATTCAAATAGAAAACTGTTATTTTAAATTGAAATAATATTTCATAATATTTCTGTATATTTGATCAAATAAATGCAGTCTTCTTTCAAAAACATTAAATATTTATTTTGTGCAGAGGTCTTGGTTTATTTTGTGATAATGCGTGGCTGATAACGAAACTTGAGCACTGTCAAGCTTTCAATGTTTCAGTGTCTAACCTCAGCTGCTGGTTTGAGGATGGGAGTGAAATTCTTGTGGAGAATGTTATCTAGTACTGACCCACATTTCCACCAGTATTTCCACCCTGCACAGATACAGTAACTGCATCTGACATGCTTGCTCTTCAGCTGTTTCAGAGCTCTTCTTTGAAACCGTAGCATTGCAGGCTACAAACTGCATAATTGACATTATAAACTACAGTCAAGCTACTTGTTTGAAAAAGTAGTTCACTAAAAATTAAAAATTACAAAGTATATTTAAATTTTTTTTAAAAGTACATACTATTTTTTTAAATATTAAAAAGCGCATATTTATTTATTTAATATTGCAATTAAATAGCACATTTTTATTTATTTAAATTTGAGATTCGAATTTATTCACTGAACGGTTTTAGATGAATCACAAAAATGAAATGATTTCTGAAAAACATCTATGCGAATGCGAAACCCGACTAATAACACACTCTTTAGGAAACTTAAAAGGCCAAATGAAAAGTGCTTTTTAAATCATTGTAAATATTACCCAAGATACCCCTCTTGTAGTGTTCATGTGAAACATTTCTCTCTCATTCCTCTGATGTGTTTGCGGTTCATCCGACCACTGTGTATTAATGATCGTGTTGGGTATGAGGGAATATTTGAGATGATGCTTTATGAAATATTAGTCAGTTACTCTAGCAGATGCATCCAAACAAAAACATGCAGCAGATCTTGGGCCGATATTCCCTTTGAAGGTTGTTTATGAGTGGAGCCGTAAACATGGCAGACTTGATTTCTTTAATCTCACTTCTGTTTCCTCTCTACTCCACCTGTCATGTTTCTCTCTTTCTCCACTTCTATATGTGTGTGTGCGTATATATGTATGTGTATATTATGAAACACACACATACATATATACGCACACACACATATAGGAGGAAAGAGGAAAAAAAAAATGAAGAGATTGATTATGTTGGTCAAAAGACAGAACATCACTCCCTTAGCCTTAGCTTTAGAAACACTCATGCAGCAGAGTCAACTAGTTTTATGTAATTTAATGCTAAGGTAAGAAAACAAAATAAAGTGTAATTGTACATTAAAAATGTTAAAAATGAAAATATAAAAGACTTTGGTGGATTTATGGTATTAATAACTGTGGAAACGCATAATCACAGTCTGTTAAAAGAGTCCAAATGTAATACAATATTGTCAGCACAGTTTAATCAATAATATTACTGCATATTAATTGTCTTTTTGGACTTCTTTGGCTTAGTCAGGCTTTTTACTACTTGCTTATTCTAGCCTGGTCCTTATTTTGGCTTAAAACATCAACTTAGACAGGACGAGATTGTCTGATTGGCGTGTAAAGTGACCATCCAGTTGGTTTTGTTTTGACACACTGTCTATAGAAGCAGATTTATCCTAAATAAATTATACCACAATAATAGACTACCTGGAAAAAAAAATATCAATGAAAAACATAGAACAGAAATGATTAAATGTGTTTGTTGTTGGAATTTTTGTCTTTCACAAAAGTGGCTCAACAATCAAAAATAAAACAGAACTACAAGAATTAACTTGAAGCAATTTTCACTCAGGAAGTGCAAGTACATTTCACAAATAATTAGACAAATGGCAAATAACGCATTGAAATAAACTTGAAATTTAGTAGAAAAGTAGAAAGACAGAAATACTATTTTCTTGAAGAACTTATTTATGTCTTTTTTACAGTGTATACTTTTTTTATGGAAATTTTGTTAAATAAACTGAACTAAGCACTTCAAAACAAAACTCTAAATATCTTTCAGAGAGTTGATGCCACTAACCTCACCAATACTGACAAATCCAGTGATTATTTTATTATCATAAGTGCTCGGCACCCTGTAAACACAGCTTTGTTTGTAGGCGTACTGATTTAAAAAAATATTTCAGATATTACATGTCAGCCATTCAGATTGTGACTGGCAATTTCAGCCATCTCATGCCATTTTTGTGTACAAAATACTACACAGTGTCAGGGAACATCCTGAAATGAACCCATTCAGTTCTCAGTGAGCAATGAAATGCCATCAACAGAATGAATGTACTTCAATTATTTTAAATAATGGTTAATTGAGGGTTAAAGTAAGCGTCTGTGTCTGTGATTGAGACGGATGGCACTCATGCTTACACAGACACTCTTAATGAGCTTCATCAGGGGCGTCGTTTTCATTTACTCCATTACAAACCCCAGTTTAGCCCATGAACACCAGCGCTCTGATGAGACCTGGTTATAACCGTGCTGTTTTGATGTGAATATGCTTCGCGTCATTGATCTGTCACAGTGGGGAAGAGCGATTATGAAGGTCTTGGGGAGTAAAATGAACTCTCGTAGGCAGAACGATGGGGTGACGCTGTCATATGATCCCTGACGGGGGTTTCGGAGACCACCTGTCAGCCAAAGACCCATGAATGAGTCATGAAATCAGCAGTAATCAATATCCATTTTCGTTTCATGCACACTAGGGTGCTTTCACACTTTGTTTGCTTGCCTGGTCCAAACCCGAGTTCGATTGCTCCCCCCTCCCCCTGCCCCCACTGGACTGCGTTCATTTTTTTTTTTTTGGGTCCGAACCGCGGTTCGTTTGCGTCATCAAGCCAACAGCCGTTTACCCTGTTGCTTAGTAACGACGGCGCAGAAGGCGGTGGCAAATTCATAACATTGCTCTCTGCACTTTTATATATTTATGTTTTTGAACCGTTCGTTTTGTTTACAAAGCTTCGGTACATAACGGCACTTACGTCT
>NW_015659941.1:1085835-1086191 GCF_001515625.1 Sinocyclocheilus rhinocerous | reverse complement strand
CTGTCTTACGAATGTACTGCAAATGCTCTAAAGAACGCTGAAGGCGAACAGAAATTAGATATACAGCTCTCTGTTTGCAGCGCGTCAGCCACGCTCGTCAGGAAAGTGAGTGAAACACACACAAACACACATTTTTATCAAACAATACGTCATTAATAGCTGTTCACTTCCGCAATTTGGTACGATTGCATTCACATAAAGAAGATGTGCTGTTCAGATCTAGAAGTGCTCTTCATTAACTGTAAGCCTTTCTACTCGCCGCGGGAGTTTTGCTCATTCATTCTCGTCAGTGTTTACATTTCTCCGCAAGCGCACGTGAGCTCCGCTTTACAGAAACTCGCTGATCAGATCACAGA
>NW_015659941.1:1077672-1085735 GCF_001515625.1 Sinocyclocheilus rhinocerous | reverse complement strand
CGTATGTGAAAACATACCTGGCAATAAAGCTCATTCTGATTCTGATTCTGATTCTGACATCAGCAGCGAACCGTACCGGAGTTCACATGAACCGTACCACAGACCACCCTTTTTAAAGCGGACTCGGGTACGGTTCGCGGGTGCGCACCCGAGTTCGGAAGACAGCGTTCACATCATCCAAACTGAACCGAACTCTGACGTCAATCGAACCCGGGTGCGCACCAAAAGTGCTAGTGTGAAAGCACCCTTAAACCCTTGACTAAAATATTCACAATGCAAGCATTTACATTGCTGATGGAATCTGAATTATGAACTTGATTTAATTTACAACAATGAAGCATTTTCACACAGAATTGAATTAACATATCACAGCCACATTATTGCTTTCTTTTCTTTTCTGTTCATTTGTTTGTTTGTTTCTTTTGTTCTTCCTTTTGTTTGTTTTTGCTGGTTTGTTTCATTCATTCTTTTTCTTTTCTTTTTCTTCTGTTTCTTGACTTTTTGTTAATTTGTTTGTTTGTCCCTTTTTTGTTCTGAATGTTTGATTGTTCTTTTTTATTTCATTGTTTTATTGTTCTTTGATTGTTCATTGTTTTATTTTTTCAATTTATTTGTATCTTTGTTTCTTTCATAGAAATCTCTTCATGCATGACTTTCTTTAATTTGCTAATTTCTTTCTTTTGTTCTTCATTTTGTTTGTTTTTGTTCTTTTGTTAATTTCTTTTTTCTTTTGCTCTTTGTTTCATGACTTTAATTTGTCATTTTTTCTTTTGTTTTAATTTTGTTTTACTTTGTTTTTTAGTTCTTTCATTATTTTTTGTTTCTTTTGTTTCTTGCTTGCTTGCACAAAAACTGAAAGGGTTTTCATGCAGACTGAACTAACATGTCATATTTTGTTTTCTCCATTTATTTGTTTGCTTATTCTTCTTTGTTTCTTTCTTTAGTTAATTTTCTTGATCTTCTTTCTTTTATTCTTCGGTATTTGTTTTTGTTGGTTTGTTTAATTCATTCTTTGTTTTCTGTTCATTTGTTTGTCTTTTTTTTTTAGTTCTTTCATTGGTTTTTATTTTATTTGATCAGTTTCCTGCTATCTTTCTTTCTTGATTTTCTCCTTTATTTCTTTTATTTTTGGCTGCATGGCTCTCTGTCATGCTGAGATGGATTAAGCAAGGTTGTAATATAATGGAGTCGCCATGGAGAGAAGCAGATAACTGTGTATTAGATGTGCGTCCTTGACCCCTGCCCTTGACCTCTGTCACAGGTCAGCGCTGATGTGGGGTTAAACACACATTTATTCATTGCTGTGTCTGAGATCAGGGCAGTATGTGGGGGTTTATGTGCGTGTTCAGTGACATATACACCAGTAGTCTGATTATTGTGAATAACAGTATTGAGCTAAATGTTACAATATGCTCTCTTCTGTCCCATTTACATGCCATTTGCCATTGTTTTTATTATTTGCTAAGAAATGTGATTCTTTTACTGTCGTTTTGTCACTTGTTTGCTAAACTACAACACAAAATGTTCTTGTTAAATGCAGTAGGTCTGTTTGTTTCTACTACTGTTTTTGTCCTGCAACTATAGTTTTCACTTTGTCAGAAGTGTCTACAATGTCTCCTTTCCAGTGTTTCTGACCAATCCGATCAATAATGCGCATGATGTCTGTGTTGCATAAAGCTTTAAGCATACTTGGCCGCGTGACAATTTTTTTAAACTTAAAGCAACTTGCACTGACATTTCCTAAAAGAACTACTTAAATGTCCTAATTTAACTAAGGCAAAATCCTGGCTTAATCTAAACCCTGTCTGTGAAAGCAGGTCCAAGTGATTTTCTGTTCTGCCATGTTTTTTAAGCAATGCATGCAACACTAGCACATGCGCACGTAAGGCCCAGTGATATATAGCTACTGTTATTATGGGCATAAACACAGTTTTGTGTTGACATGAGATCCAGCTTAATCACAGTACTGCCATAATGGCATTATAAGGCTACATGTAAAAACATGAACATGAATGAGTTCCTGTCCTGTGCAGGTGTTGATCAAAGAGCAGTGGATGAAAGACCTGATTGAAGACATTGTGTTTTAATGAAGGATTGTGTGATGTGTTTCATATGCAGATGTTTTCACCTCTTATTCACTGAGTTGCATCAGTATTTAACAGGTTTATTTGTTCAGATAATGAGCATGTTCAGTGTTTCCATGATCTTTTGCCACGCAAATCTGTCAAGAACATGTTTGAGAGTTGAGTAGTTTATGCAAAACAGCAAAATATGTTCAAATATCTTCATTTACCTGTAAACATGGTTGTTTACATTTAAAATGTGCATGTTTTAAAAATGTAAATATTGTATAATAAATAATAAGTAATAAAGTAATAAATACTGGTCAATACACCCATATACAAAGTGTTAATGTATTTCATTTTCACTATAGTTTACTCGAATAGATATAAATGAGTCAAAAAGTGTTGCAGTAAATTTATTATATTATTATATTATATTATATTATATTAATTATATTATATTAAACCAAATTTATTATTTAAATTTATTTAAAAAAGCTTTATTTTCTGTATGTAAATTTTAATTTAATTTAATTTAATTTGTCATGCTTTTTGTATTAATTACTTATCTCTAAAGCATGTTCTTGACATAGTTGACCTGATACAGCACAGAAACACACACACACACACGGTCATTATCTGAACAAATAAACCTGTCAAAATGTAATTTCTTATGATTTTTCATTCATTTTATTTTAGACCTGGACATGTTTTCATGAGATTTACCCATTTGCAAGAGCGTGTTTGTGTGGGCAGCATGTATTGCCATGTTTTTGGCCATGCTTGCATCATATGCCTACATGTTAATCCCGTGTGTGTGTTTGTGCAGAGCTGCCAGAGAACTGGACAGACACGCGGGAGACGCTGCTGGAGGGGATGGTCTTTCAGCTGAAGTATCTGGGCATGACGCTGGTGGAGGAACCCAAAGGAGAAGAGCTCTCAGCCGCTGCTGTCAAGAGAATCGTTGCCACAGTAAGACAAACACACATCACCAGCCAATGAAAGACTGAAATGAATGACAGGGCAAAGGTCATGTACACTTTTTAAATGTAGTCATTATGCTTTCTTCTGAGGCCTAAAATATGCTTTATTGTCCTCAAGTAGGATGATCCTGGAGTTTCACTTTCTGTCATCTTAACCAGACTACCATACACTCTGAAAAATAAAGGTTCTAAAAGGGGGTTAGAAGAGCCATTTGAGTTTCCTTGCAGTGAACAGTTCTTAAAAGAACCGTTTTTCTTAGTGTGAAGAACATTTTAATTCTCTAAAGAACCCTTTTCCACTATAAAAACCCTTTTGTGCAATTGAAAGGTTCCATGAATTTTAAAGGTTCTTCGTGGAACCATCAGTGTAAGGGGAAAATGCAACAAAAGTGTAGAGTTTGATGCCTTTAAGTAACATACACAGCTCTAATGTGTCTCTTATGCTTTGTAAGTGGTGCTAATGGGAGTGTGTGTGTCTCAGGGGATTTCTGGGTGTGGTTCTGTGTGTTTCAACAGGCTAGATCCTGTCATGACGTAATGTTGTTTTGAGGTTATTAAACACACTCCACATTGTTGCGATTCAGCAGTAAAAATCAGTTGCATACCGAATGGACTATGCAAGTCTGTGTGCGAGTCAGTGCATTCAAAACCAGATGTGGAATCTTCCTACTTGATAACTATAAATGTGATTGATTGTTTGACTTATTGAAGATGATGTGTAAGAAAACAAATGAGAGTAGGGATGTAACGATTACCGGTTTGACGATAAATCATGATAAAATTCCTCACGGTTAGTATTACCGTTTCATCTTTTAATTATCATTAAAACCGTATTAGATAACCGCGATTTGAACAACTCGCGATAAATAAATGCTTTCCAGCATAAAGCACAGTTTTCAGTAACAGTAACAGTCACACAGCAGCAGAGTAGTTTCGTTTTGAGTGAAAACAAGGTAGAAAAGCTGGGAGGTTTTAAAAGAGTGCTAAGGGAATTATACAAATATATGAATTAATTAATTATATGAACGTACCTCTGATGGTTCTGACTGTCTTCAGAAACGATTCGACGGCATTTTGTTTTCATCTTCGCTCCATGTAATACCTAAAAGGAAGTGTTCTTAATCGCAATACTGCTTTGTCGGCGGAGGTTACGGGAAACGGCTCTAATTCAGCTTTTCCATAAGCGCCACCTGCTGTTAGCGAGTGGATTTACAGAGACTTATATTTACATTCAGCCTGTGTGCAGTTTCTGTCTGGCCAAAAACGGACCGAATTTGTATGCCCTGCTGTAAATTTTGACCGGTTGATGAAAAACAAGCTTATGCGGATTCTACACATTTAAACAATACAGATGTTATCTAGAATTATTTATTCATTTATTAATCAATTATCATTTTGACATATCTTTTCTTTATTTAAAGGCTGAAATGTGAGGTTTACCTTTTTATTAAACTTTTTCAAAGCTTTATTTGAACATTTACATTAGATATTTGAACATGCTATTAGATAAACTGTTGTCAGTCATGTTGTCATTTAAAATCCGGACATCATTGGTAATGTTATTGTTTTAGTGATTATGCAAACAAAAAGTAATTTTATTTGTTGTTTGTTGATTTTTAAATATAAAACTTGGTGAAGTGATTTATGTGTTGGTACTTTTTTAACATCTCCAGCACATTTTAACAATACCGTGATAATACTGATAACCGTGATAATTTTGGTCACTATAATCGTGATTAGAAATTTTCATACTGTTACATCCCTAAATGAGAGTGCTACCTTTAGCTTAGCAGTTTAATTGTCAACAGTGAAGCCTCCTAGCAGCCAAATTGTGAAGGATAAATGATGCTGTGTTCTTCAGTGTACAGTTATCAGTAATTGTGACTTATCAGGGTATGACTTTCTGAATTCACTTAAAACATTAGGTGAAAATAAAGCATTTAAATGTTTTTTTTTATTTAAATATTTTTATTATTCAAAAATAAAAATTCACTCTTCTTCATATCAGATCCTATCAGATCATTCGGATGTAGTTTAGTGCATTTCAGTTACCAAATCAATAGCTCATAAAACTGCTATTCTGTTGTGTTTATTAAAGATTGAAAATATGATTGTTTTTAATGCATTCCATATTTTATATGACCAAGGCTTTAATTTTATCATGTTAATATAGCACATTTTTTAAAACTTAACATCTTATATGCAGTGTTATTTTAGTATTACTTACTATTATAGTATGTATACATTTTTTGAATGGGCTTTTATTTTGACATTTTCAGTTTTACATTTGACATTAGTAATTTTGTTTTTGCTTTTGTCATTTTTATAATTATTTTGTTATATTTATATTTTGCTTTAAATTATTATTATTATTATTTTAGTTTTAGTAATTTTATTACTTAAGCATTTTTTATTTCAGTTTGTTTATTTCGGAAACAACTAATGTTTTTTTTTTTCAAGCTGATTTTTATATTTTATTTTATAGCAGCCTTATTTTAGTTCAAGAAAGCTTTTAAAATATATTTAGTAAACAATAACAATAATATGCTCATTGTCCAAGATGCTGAAAAAACAAAAAATCTCATTTCTAAAATTTCCAAAATCTGATGGAAAATGGAAAATCTCTGATGAATATAAATCGTTTGATAGGTTCAGCAGGACAGCTGCTTGATAAAGCTGTGTTTTCTGTCTCTCTCTCGCAGGCTAAAGCTGGTGGGAAGAAGCTTCAGAAGGTGACGCTGAAGGTTTCTCCTCGAGGGATTATTCTCTACGACAGTGCATCAAACCAGCTAATAGAGAATGTGTCCATATACAGGTGAGTCACCTGCGGCTGTTTGACATGTTGCCCTGTCTGACACCGAGTCTGTGCTGTCTGTCTCTAGGGATGAAAATCATCAGGAATGTAGTGATTCGGCTTCAGGTTTCAAATGTCATATAATGGTTCCCTTAACAACTAGGGCTCCTAATTGGTCCCAAACATATAATCCAAAATACTAATATATATACATTACATTTACATTGTCATTTAGCAGACGCTTTTATCCAAAGTTTTTTGGTAACACTTTATTTCGATAGTCCACTTTAGACATTCTATTAACAGTAAGTAACTTTGCAACTACATGTCAACTAGCAGTTAGTAGAGTTTTAGTAGACTGTCTGCTTAATATCTTCTAACACTTTCTTTGTCAACTTATTCTACTAACCCTAAACCTACCCTAACAGTCTACTCTGAGAGTTAGTAGACATCTAGTTGCAAATGAATGAGAATTAGTTGACATGTAGTTGACATGTAGTTACAAAGTTACTTATAGTTAATAGAATGTCTAAAGTGGACTATCGAAATAAAGTGTAACCAGTTTTTTAAATGATCAAAATCATTGTGATATTTATGATGTTCAAAGAATTGCATATATATGGTTTACCCCATCTCTCTTTCAATAAAAAAAGAAAGGATTTGTTGTTGTCCGTTGAAATCCATCATTTATGGCGGTGCGACCTCAAGATTGCTGTGTTTTCATACAGACAGAGAGAGAGAGAGAGATGTTTGTGTCAGGATCCTCTATCGATCTGTGTCTCTGAGGCTCAGACAGACACACTCTGACCCTCACCTGGGACCGCAGCTATTATTGGAGTCTCGCATGCGCTCAGTGCGCTCAGACGCCGGCTGTGGTGTGTGTAATGAATAAACATGAGCGAGGTGTCGCCCAGCCGGTCTCTTCTCTCTAATTACACCAGCGATACTCCAATCATGTGGCTAATTTTCATGAAAACATGTCCAGGTTTCAATTCACCCTAAAATCAAAAATTATGTTCTGAAAATTAAGAAACGAAAATGAAGCCTACATGTAGATCCATTAAGATGATTTGCATTGTGACATTATTTTCATGACAAATATGCACATTCGCTCTTAAATTCTAATGTAGTGAGTGTAATGGCTTGCACAGACACTTGTATATAGCAGACCATCACGTCACCTCCTCTGAGATTTAAAAACGTGTACAAGCAGTGCTGAGCTCTTTGTGTTCAACACTCCATCAGCACTTTGACAGAAAGCTGACCCACCAAACCATAACACACACCCACACACACAGGATAGTTGGTCTGTGACTGCATCGTCTCTGGTTTCCTGTTGACATCTCTTTGTAATGTGCAGTAAACTCATGAACTCCTCCAGTGCTGATTTCTCCCCTCGGCCCTGAGTAAGAGCTGGCTCAGCCTGTCACAGGGCGGCCCCACAGCAGCAGGGGCGGGACTAATGACGGACGACCGCCATCTGTCCTGTTTCACATTTAAAAATTCACACACATACTGTACTTAGAGACACTTACAAAACCTTTCTCTGTCTCACACACAGGACCAGAGCATATGTATATATATGTTCTGGTCCTATTTCACAGTAATATTTCACAGTGTATATATATATATACACTGTGAAATATTACTGCAATTTAAAATAACTCTTTTATATTTGAATATATTTTAAAATGTAATTATGTAATTTATTTCTGATGCAAAATACTTAAAATTCAGAAACATTTCTTCGTATTATCAATGTAGAAAACTGTTGCTATGTGTGTGTATAACGATAATTAAATATATATATATATATATATATAACTCTTTTATATTTGAATATATTTTAAAATGCAATTATGCAATTTATTTCTGTGGTGCAAAACAGAATTTTAATATACTTATTTGCTGTGCAAGAAACATTTCTTTGTATTATCAATGTAGAAAACTGGTGCTATGTGTGTGTGTGTGTGTGTGTGTGTGTATAACGATAATTAAATATATATATTTAATTATCGTTATACACACACACACACACGTATAATAGAGAAACACCAGTTTTCTACATTGATAATACAAAGAAATGTTTCTTGCACAGCAAATAAGTATATTAAAATTCTGTTTTGCACCACAGAAATAAATTGCATAATTGCATTTTAAAATATATTCAAATATAAAAGAGTTATATATATATATATATATATATATATATAATTATCTATA